>NW_015546025.1:224963-284046 GCF_001515605.1 Sinocyclocheilus anshuiensis | reverse complement strand
GGGTTCAAAAAACCCCAACCGCTGGGTCAAAACAACCCAATAGCTGGGTTTGTTCCTTTTTAACCCAGCATTTTTTAGAGTGTAGAAAAAAAACTTGATACGTTGGTTCAAAGTGTGAAAAAATTTAAAAATGGACAACAGCAACATGTAAGTATGTGTGTGTTTGATACAGGAAAGAGTGAGATGATCTGAAAATCTGCTGAGGCATGTGAAAAGAGCACTGACCTCTTATTACAACCTATTAAAGTGACACAATAGTCAATTAACATGTTTATTTTGGTGGATTGGATAGTACAAGTCCTTTGAATATTGGATGACATCTGGGTCGGTTTTAATGGTACATTTATCATTAGGATGAGCTGGTGAAACAACGGTTTCCTGACACTCAGTCTAACACATGACGTAAAGTGCATTTGGTGCAATGGCTATTAACGCTCTTAACGGTCAAAAACTTTTTAAATAATACTATGTTTGATATTTGTCTAAAATTAATAAAAATGAATTCAAAGCCTATTACAGCTTACTGAATGGTACTTGTTTGGTTCTGACTGTTGACCTGGGACTGACATACAGTAACATGTACAAATGGGATTTCTATAGATGTACTACTGTACGTGAATCACCCTTGCTGTGTGTTAAAGTGTTCAAAAATAACAAGAAGGATATACTTACTTTTTCATGCCACTTCAAACTTCTCGACACTCCCTTGGTTTTTCTGTCCAACTTCATTCATTAAATCCATTCATAAATAATCCTGAAGAACTGACAGTTTTGTCTGTATTACTGCTGCCGAGAGAAATGACCCCTTCATTAGAAACGAAACAGACCCCAAACCTGTCACAGTTATCCAGCAGAGATTTATTTGAAATGGATCAGTTTGTAGAGTCTAAATTGACATTTTAATCAGAGTGTGGTGTGCATATCTTTTTTTTTTCTTAATTTCTTCTCTAAATTATACATATTACATATTCTGGCCTTGTTGCTTGCAACACCTTGGCAATGGGTTCGAGTCCAGGCTAATGCATGAACTGAATTGCACGCCTTGAATGCAATATAAGGCTATCTGAATAAAAGTATATGCCAAATGCATAAATGTAAATGCATATCAATTTCAAATAGTAATTTTAGTTCACAAATATATGTAACAAGCATATTAAAATAATATTAATTTATTGAAATATGATACATTTGGTTTTTATGTCAACCTTAATATAAATCAAATTAAATAATATATTTTTTCGTGCCACTTTGAAGTTTATGAGTGTTTTGTTGTGTTAAATTGTTAGGAGGCTATTTAGCGCAACTCAGCATCACTGCAGACATAAAAGAAAAAACTGAGTGGCAGAAAAACTATGCACTTATTGTCTTCTGATTTGTTTTACAGCGCAGTAGCATGAATAACGTCACCATCTATTAAGAACAAGCACAAATAGCTCATATTGATTCATGAGTGCCTTTATAAGTCTCTAACTCAAAGTGCCATTGCTGAAATCTCCCCATCAGCACTATTGAATTTCATCTTCCCCGGGAGACACAGCACCGCAGCGCTCATCATCAGCACCCTCACTCATACAGGCTCCTGTACGGCAGCCCAACATCTTGCTTTTCATCTCTCAGCACTCCACAGGACCTGTCTGTCTGTCTGCCTGTGCTGGAGCGTTTGTGTGGCTTGTGCTTTAATATGTCTGAACGGAGACCTCCAGCCTCCTGTGTGCTGTTATGAAGTTCACAAAAAGGAAAGCAATGTTACAGGCATCTTGGAATGGATCTGTGCTGATTGCTAATAGTGATGACAGTCTGCAGGGTCTTTTGCCATCGATTCGATAGATCTTAATACAGACCCACAGGACTAAATGAATAGAGTGTAATTAATTGAGCAAACAGTTGTGGGAAAGATCTGCCCCACACCGTCTCTTACACTCTTTGCCTTTAGGGAAATTCATTTGCAATCAGACCTCTGCAAATTATTCAGAATGCAGCAGCACATCTTGTTTTCAATGAGCCCAAGAGAGTCCATGTCACACCGCTTCTCATCTCTCTGCACTGGCTTCCAGTTGTGGCCCCTCCAGAAGCCTGCGGTCGGTAAATGAGCCGCGGCTCGTGGTCCCATCGCAGAGAGGCACAAAATCACTCTAAAGGATGTTTTCTTTCACTGTAACCATGTTGGTGGAATGACCTATCTAACTCCATCCGAACAGCCGAATCCCTCACAGTCTTCAAGAAACAGCTGAAAACTCATCTCTTCCGTGAGCATCTAACTACCTCCAATAATAACAATAATAATAAATAAATAAAAATTCTATGCTTTCACTTGTTCTGTTCTCTTATTATCCTCCTGTCCTAGCTTTTTACTATTTTGAACGATGACTGAAACCTTGTATAACGGGCACTTCTCGTGTTTATTGCCATCTTATGATGCATCGCTTGTTGTATTCCTCAACTGTAAGTCGCTTTGGATAAAAGCGTTTGACAAATGAATAAATGTAAATTTAAGTGTTTTCACTTCTCTTGTGCAGGATGCATTATGTGTACGTGTTTGCATTATGCACAAGAATACATCTGTATGTGTAAATGTAAATAGGACCTATATATACTACTGCACTGTAAAATACATTTAAAAACAAAATCAGTACAAAAAATTAGTACATTCTTCCTCTATATTTGCCCAACACAGTTCGATGTAATGCGAGATTCTTCAAAGAGCACACAACACTAATGCCAAATTAGCCGAAATATACCCAGACCGAAGTAACACTTGCAATAGATGCCGACAATCTCCAGCAAATCACACTCACATGTTTTGGTCTTGTCCAAGACTGACAGAGTTTTGGTCTAAAATATTTGATACTTTTGAAAAAAATAAAAAACTTTTAACGTATCAGACACTTCAAACAGACACTCCTTTTACGACTCTATTTGGAATTCCTTTTAAGTCAAATTTGCCTTCAACGACACAATGTTGTCACTTTCACCACACTACTGGCTAGCAGGCGTATTCTCCTGCTCTCCTCATGCGTCCCCTCCTTCATATGATAGATGGATCAAAGAAATTCTTTTGTGTTTAAAGATGGAAAAAATTCATTTTTCAGGTTTCTTTAAAAACCTTTTATAAAACATGGAAACCTTTGTTGAATTATATTGATACTATTGATCTGTCACTTGAAGATGCAGAAGAGGAGTAACCATTTTTATTTATTTGTTTATTTTTTCTTTTGTTCTTTTTACATTTATTGTATCATTTATTTACTACACTTACAGTATTATTGTTACTTGCACTTGTTTGTGTTGTGTGTTTGGGATGTTAGGGGTGGAGGAGAATGGGGTATTTGTGGGGGGAGCAGAACTGTGGATTACTAATTTTTGTATATATAAGATGTTGTATTTGCACAAAATGTCAATATATTTCGAAAAAAAAAACAGTAAAAAATAGTGGTTGCCAGAACATTACTGAAGAAAAAAAAAACTATAGCAAGGTTTTTAGGTTTTATGGACTGAGCGTAAATTTACAGTAAAAAAAAAACCCATAGGTATATTTCATTAACAATATAAGATAAACCCTAATGTACAGATCTGATAAGAAAAAACTAAGGGGAAACATATTTGTACATTTACAATTTTTCACTGTAAATTATAAGATGACTTGTTATTTCTCACTTCAATAACAATAACAGTTTCTGACTGACTATTTTTACAGTCCTTTACTGTTAAAATTATGGCAGCATTTTTTCTGTTAAAACGTTCAGGGTCTAAGAGATTTTCTAATGCTTTTGAAAGAAGTCTCTTATGCTCAGCAATACTGCATTTATTTGATCAAAAGTACGGTAAAAACTGTATTATTGTGAAATATTAATACAATTTAAAATGCGTTTTCTACTTGAATATATTACAAAATGTAATTTATTCCTGTGATCAAAGCTGAATTTTCAGCATCATTACTCCAGTCTTCAGTGTCACATGATCCTTCAGAAATCATTCTAACATGATGATTTGCTGATGAAGAAACATTTCTGATTATTACCAATTCTGGAAACAGCTGTGCTGCTTAATAATTTTGTGGAAACCATTAAACATTTTTTTTCAGGATTCTATGATAAATACAAAGTTCAAAAGAACATTTATTTGAAATAGAACTCTTTTGTAACAATTTAAATGTCTTTACTGTCACTTTGATCAGTACATCCTTACTTTTATTCCTGTAAAATATACTGATCCTAAACTTTTGACTGGGAGTATATATACAATAATCTATTAATGACTTGAAGACATAATACAATGCCAGTCTGTCTGGAGAGAGAAAGACTTGCTTTCAATTCAGAAGACTATAGAGACATAACTGTCTGATCAGACAGATCCTCAAAAGCCACTGCAGTTTGAGCACTTCCCTTGAGTGCTAGATGACATAAAGAAATGAACACTCTTTCAGACATTCTCTGTGTTTTTGACCTCTCTGTTACCCCCCAAAATCCACAGACCTCGCTTTAATAAAGCAGCTGCGTCTGCACTTCCTTCAGGGCAAAAAAACACCACTTCTGTGAAGTTATATAGTTTGTATGGACTTAATTTACAAATGAACATGCTGTTCTTTTGAAACTTCATGTATCACAGTTTCCACAAAAATATTAAGCAGCACAGCATTGATAATAATAATCATGTTTCTTGAGCAGCAAATCAGCATATCAGAATGATTTCTGAAGGATCATGTGACACTGAAGACTGGAGTAATGATGCTGAAAATTCAGCTTTGATCACAGGAATAAATTACATTTTAAAATGTTCAAATAGAAAAAAAGTTCTTTTAAATTGCAATAATATTTTACAATATTACTGTTTTTACTGTAAGTTTGATCAAATAAATGCAGCCTTGGTGAAGATAAGAGACTTCTTTCAAAAACACTGAAAAATCCTGCATCCAAAACCTTGAACGGTAGCGGGAAAAAAGGGGGGAAAAAATTGTATTCACTTGACAGGTGATGAAAGTCACCTGATTTTGGAAAGATCTGTCACATTGCTCTGCTTTACTCAAATGTATTGTGTATAAATCATTTATCATTGTTAGATGTTGCTTCCTGGTGTCATCTTTGAACAAGAGAAAAGTCTGGCTCATTTGCATTTTTAAAAACGCCTTGGCACCTACTTTAACTGGCACATTATGTGCAGTGTGAGCTCATATGATGGCAGTATGAGCTTCATGCAGGAAATGCTGCGTCATATATTGACTCATGGATCGAGCGGTAACACATGGCATCTTTCTTTTGCACTGTTTCAGTTCGACAGTGATTCATTTGGATTGTCAGAGGCCTCAGGGCTCAGGCAACATGTTAAGAAATAAAATTAAAGCTCAGACGAGACAGAAGCTGAATCATGTATAATGCCTAAAAGTTTCTATAATTGCTGCTTACATCATAAGTATAGAGAAGTCATGCTAAAAGAGATTGCATTTATAATATAAATCGGAGGACAATTTAGGATAGAAATATTTGGAATTTAAAATTCTGTCTGCTGCTATTTGAAGTTGATTAACATCCACCATGATAGCACCAGTTTTCATTCGTCATTTCTGATGAATAAATATAAATATACATATGAATATAAATACTTAAATATACATAACAAGAGAGACAAAAATCAGAGATGCCATTTTGCTCAGATATGCTGTTTGAATCAATTATGCTTTAATTTCACAAAAGGTTGACTAGCCTTTGTAAGACCGATGGTGTTTCGCAGAATTACTGAATCTTCTGGCATGAGAAGGTCTGTTTCATAAATCTCCTGTTGCAGTCACACTAATTATACCCATGCTCATTTGAGAGCACTGGACCTTACTCTGCCATTGTGTAGAGAACATGGTTCATTTGGGAACTTATCCATGAATAGAAAAGAAAACATCATAATTAATTCCTCCGCTTTGGGATTCAACTTGTGTTGTGACATGAATTTACTGCATCTCGTGACTCGTGAGCAATTAAGACTTTCAAAGCCATGGGAGAACCTATTGTCACTACTGATTAAAAAACATATACAGATATGTCAGGAGAATCTGATGTTGCATTAGGAGACTGAGACAATTAATATATTAGTATGAATTTTGCAGCATTAGTGTTGATGTTTGACAACTTTTATGCATTCATTACGTATTTCTCGATGAGTGTTTTTGCCCTCGAGACAGTCAGTGTGTTGAAGCTACTTATTTTAAATCCAGAGCTCATGGAATGATGGATTGGAAAGGCTCAATTCTTCACCCATGTAAAAGTGTATTAATTTTCACTCAAAATCTTTAGCAGAGCAGAGAAAACTGGAGTAGTTTTTTAAGAGATGGAATTCAATTGCATTTAGGTTATAATGTACAGTAGGTATAATGTAATGGTTTTTCTTCGATGCAGTCAACTTTTTCAATGCAATTTCAATGCGAATTACAATGAATGGTGACAAAAATGAAGCAAAAGCACCATAAAAGTATTAAAAAGAGTACTTACTGCGGAAAGAATATACTTAAGTGTGAACTAAATGTAATGTTTTCAGAGACTAAGTTTCATGCTAATTGCAGTTAAATGAAACTATGTTCTAGTTTAAATGTATATTAAATGGAATTAGCTGAACTTTAGATTGCTTTTTTACCCACTCAAGTAGGACTTAAGTACATCTTTATATGTCATTTCATAACTGGTCTTTAAAATATTGTTAGTGTACTGACAAGCATACTTTTATGTAATTTCTTTTGAAACGTGTATGTCATGTATATAAATATATCTGCAATCATGAAGTTATTACACTTAAAAATGATTAACTCTTAAATATTAACTTAACATTGTCGAAACTATGTTCTAGTTTAAATGTATATTAAATGGAATTAGCTGAACTTTAGATTGCTTTTTTACCCACTCAAGTAGGACTTAAGTACATCTTTATATGTCATTTCATAACTGGTCTTTAAAATATTGTTAGTGTACTGACAAGCATACTTTTAGCATAACCGTTTTTATCACTTAAAAATGATTAACTCTTAAATATTAACTTAACATTGTCCATTTACATATGCTACTGACATTAATAACACAAAGCTGGTTGAAAATCAGTGTATTTACCTTTTTAGTATGTGCAGTGTACGAGGAGCCATTTTGTTTGTGTTGTGGAGGATTTCCAGTGTGTTTTGGATATATCTGGACTAATTAATCTGTTGTTTTCTGTGATAATTTTGTTGCATTGTGCCCCTTGGGCTTAGCAACCTGGAGCGGGAACTATAGAGTAAGTCTTCACTGAAATCTTCCTCTTTTATCTCTCAGAGCTCAGCCATGATGACCACCATGACCTGGTAGACTGTGAATCTGTGAAGTGTACGGCCCGCACAGCCACGCACAGCAGAGATGTACCAAGAGGTGGCTTTCCTAGCAGGCAGCACCGATCATCAGTTTACCTCCTTCCACTTTAACCCTTTGGAGAACCTGCATGAAATCAGCAGCAAAAAGGGTGTGTTTTACAAACGTGCACAACTGCAGAGCAAGTCTGGCGTACAGGAGGACGAGGTGCACCGGAATCGAGGAGCTGGAGCGGACGAGGGGGCTTTAGTTGATCGCACTGCCATCATCAACGTGGGCGGCATCCGTTATCGCATACCATGGTCCACTCTTGAGGAGTTCCCACTGACTCGTTTGGGGAAGTTACGTAGCTGCAGCAATGCCGAGGAAATCCTCGACTTGTGTGATGACTATGATGCGCACTGCAACGAGTTCTTCTTTGACCGAAGCCCCAGCGCCTTCCGCTCCATCGTCACATTCCTGGCAGCCGGGAAGCTTCGCCTTTTGCGGGAGATGTGCGCGCTCTCCTTTCAGGAGGAACTGTTGTATTGGGGTGTGGAGGAGGCCAGTCTGGAGTGGTGCTGCTTGAGAAAGCTCCGTCTTCGGCAGGAGGAGCAGCGAGAGAGACTCCGGCTGGAGGAGGAGGAGGCTGAGCTGACCTCGCCCCAGTCCTGTGAGGAGGCGCCGGGTCTCGAGTGTCCAGAGGAGGGTCGTCTGGATGGTTGCATGCACAGCCTCAGAGACATGGTGGAGAACCCTCACTCCGGGATTCCTGGGAAGATCTTCGCCTGCCTCTCGGTGGTCTTTGTGGCCATTACGGCAGTTACACTGTGTGTCAGCACCATGCCTGACCTGAGGGAGGAGGAGGAGAGGGTGAGTGTACATTTAAACGTGCCAGACTAGGGCTTGTGCTACTGTTTGAACTAGTTGTACTAGTTGTCCAAAAAAAGTAGACAATTAGGCCGCGTGTCCACCAAAGCGTTTATTCCCCAGGGCCAGTGTATTTTTTCCAGTTGTTTTCAATGGGAGTGCAGTGTTTTTTAAAACACCAGGAGCGTGCTGAGCGCTGAGTGTCTTTATCACGCTAAGCATTGAGCTCTCGGGCGTTTTTTCTTGATACATAGAGTTGAAGAATGTTCAACTTTGGATAAAACTCATCACTGCCACTTTTTCGTCAGCTGACCAATCACAGTGGAGGAGGGGCGGGATTAATACTGACCAACAGGGCCATCCTTAGCTGACGCGGGGCCCGGTGCAAGGTTGGGAGCGGGGACCCCCTCGGTCCGTTCGCCGCGGGGCCCGATGCGACCGCACCAGTTGCACCCCCCAACCGTCACACTCTGCTTGTACTACGACTGATCTGAACAACAATGGAGAAGTTAATATTGCATGTCTCGGAGTATTTATGTCTTTACCAGATGGAATTGCCGGACTACCATATTATTGTTATGAAAAATTATGCTTGGAGAAACATTTAATTCGTAATACGTCTGCCATATTACTTCAGCGGATATTCCATTTCATAGCAACCACAGCATCTCAACTGAAAAAACTCTGCGCTCTTAAGTGCTCACAGTTGGGTGTTTTAAGCAGAGCGCCTGGCATTTTCAGCTGGCTAAAAACGCTTTGGTGGACAGGCAGCCTTGGTCACATTGCAAGAAACATTTTCTTAATCAGTATTTTTGTCTTGATTTCCAGTTAAACGTATCTAGATATCCTTAAAATTGATTTGGGGAAAAGCTAAATTATCTTGTATTTAGAGAATGTACAGTGTCTTGAATTTTTGGACCCTTACCCCTAAATCTAATGCCAATGATTCTAACCCTACCTACCCTTACCCCAAAACCTTCCAATCCAAAAGTCCAATCCATAAAATCCTTAATAAACCTTACCCTTATTCCCCACACCTAACTCTGAACCCTATAATCCTAATCCAAACCTTACCCTTACCCCCAAACCTAACTCTGAACCCTATATTCCTAATCCAAACTTTACCCTTACCCCCAAACCTAACTCTGAACCCTGTAATCCTAATCAAACTTTACCCTTACCCCCAAACCTAACTCTGAACCCTATAATCCTAATCCAAACCTTACCCTTACCTCCAAACCTAACTCTGAACCCTATAATCCTAATCCAAACCTTACCCTTACCCCCAAACCTAAAGGCTGGGACACACCAAGGTGACGAGCGCACAAGAAAAAACAGAACTGACGAAAGCAAACTAACAAAGGAGTAAAGAGGGACTGCACAGACACTTGTTGTCATTCTTGTCACTTGTCTTGTCACCTCATTTGACCAGAGGATTATTTTAATAATATCATGGCTTTGTGGAATCAAGACGTCAAAGCAATCTGTCAGTAATGAGCATGGCTGGTGTAAACAATGGTAAAAGCAAGAGCTGCTTGCTTTGTATATCCACAGTTCTAGCTCACCGGTTTCCCTGTTTGAATGCCAAATAGAGACTACTGCCACCTGCTGGTATGGGAGAGTTATGTTCTCTCATGCAAGGACAGACCATACACGCTAGTTGGCCATTGGCTGCAACCATTAATGCAACTTTTTTTGCCCTGACGCAGGCGATTCGATGACGCAGTCAGCTTTTCTCAGCGTTAGCTCTTTGGCGTCAGTTTGGTGTGTCCCTACCCTAACTCTGAACCCTATAGTCCTAATCCAAACCTTACCCTTACCCCCAAATTTATCTCTAACCCCTTTAATCCTAGCCATACCTCATACCCATTTGCAGTTAATGTGTGAGTTTAGCAGAACATGTAGTTACACTGTAAATTCATAGTCTTGTTGGTATTTAATGTTAGTGCGTGGTTGGTGGGACCACCTAATATAACGTTTTTTAAGGCGGCTTAACTGTTGAAATGCTTATTTCGGTCAGTGTGAGTATTCAGTTTTGTTATCTTATTCCATTTTGTTTCTCCAATAATGTATTTACTTAGAAAACAAATCTAACCTAAGAAAAATATTTTTCTGTGGTGTAATTATTATCTAATGTAAATTTCACGCCAGGCAGCATCAATGGCCTGACAGTCAGCTGGAGAGTGTTTTTGTGTGGCTGAGAAATTAAATTTTGCATATTTCATGACGTAGATGGTGCAAAACAGACATGTCCCACTCTCTTATAGTTTCTGTCAACCTCAGAATCACACATGGTTATTTTCAGGAGTCTTCAGAGCAGTTTGAATACATTTTGAGTAGTCCAAACAGAAGTTAGGAAGCTTGTTGTGCAGTGCCCTTATAACACGGTTTGTAAGTATAAATATATTTGCCTGTTACCATACAAAATTAATGACATACCCAAGTGACACACTGTGATGCATTTTGGAGCTGCTGCCATATACAGTAGATTAAGCACAGGAAGTTTGCAAGTTGCCACAGCCCCATCAATAGACACTCACCACAGGAAGACAGGCACCGTGCAATTTAATTAATAAACAATTAAAAGGATAGTTCACCCAAAAATGTCAATTCTGTCGTCATTTACCAACCCTCTTTTACAAAACTGGTCTTAATGCTTAAATCTGTGAAAGGTTCATTCACAGTGAACCTACTGACTCAATGATGTGGTTTCAGCAGTTAACAGCTCATTGGAGAGGAAGATTAACAGTGGTATATGATAAAGTATATAAATATAGTGATTGGACTACTTTTATGACACTTTATGGTTCTTTTGCATGCCTTTTGAAGCTTCAAAGCTCCAATACTGATTCATTGCTTGGAAAAACAACAACCAGTTCTATGCAAGAAGGAAAGTCATATAATTATGAAATGATATGAAATGATGACTGGATTTTCGTTTTCTCTTTAAGACATAAACACAGAGGTTTATATTGGAAATCATATTTGATTCAGATTTCAGTGAACTGCCATGATTAATTCACTTAAGAGTTTATGTCTAGCAAACCTGCAGCAAACTTAGAATGTGCAAATATAATGGTCTTTGAGTTAGATTAAAGCCACTTAAAACACCTCTGGGCAAACTGGCCCTCAAGTTTGGCCTTTGACAACAACCGAGTACTCCTTCATCTCTGTATCTCTCTGCGCTTGATGATGTGAATAATTTTCACTGTAAACAATTCAGAGACATGATATGTTTGTGTAAGATATTTGTGTGTGCAGTGTGTGTGTTCGTGTGAGAGAGAGACACTGTCTCAGTAGCTAGACTGTGTACTGTAGGGGGATATTTTCCTGACAGAAACAGGCATGACAGCCTGGGGGACAGCATCTCAAGTCCAGGGCTCGATTTCATGAATACCAAATTAGCCATATTCCACAGAACTATTGTAAAAGCTTGGCAGGCTGTTCCTCTATTACACACACGTCTACTCACTCACTCACTCACTCACTCACTCACTCACACACTCACTCACTCACTCACTCACACTCAGTCACATACAAACACATTCACACCAACACTCACTCACACGCCTTTGTTTCACTGTATTCCTCAGGACATCCCAGTGACTATTGTTTAATGCTAATTATAATAACTATAGACTAAATCAACCCCTAAAAAAATTGTTCACACTTTAGACTTCTTAACATCAACAATATTTTCATTATTTAAGAATCAATTTAGCGATTAAGGACGTCTCTGAAGAGAGGTTTTGACACTTTTAAGGACATTTTTGTCCCCCAAAACACCACAAAGTACACACACTCTGAAAAAAGCTGGGTTAGTCCATATTTGACCCAAAGTTGAGTTGAAACATCTCAGCATTTTTTAGAGTGCATGTGCGCGCACACACACACACACACACACATACACACACACACACATTAAAGTGATTATTACGTTTTGAAAACACATCGATTCGCTACAGGAGGCCTTTCTTCACCCCCCGGAGCCGTGAGAGACATTTTTATGGATGGACGCTTTTTATTTAACTTCTTTTGGACTGATGCATGCAACACCCGCTGAGTGGCATTAAACAGCTTGAAAGATCAAAGACAATTTTTAATATAACTCTGACTGGATTCGTCTGAAAGAAAAAAGTCATATACACCTAGGATGACTTAAGGGTGAGTAATTTGTGGGCTAATTTTTTTTGGGGGGTGAACTAACCCTTTAACGCCTTATTCTGCATGACCATATTTTAGATCCCTTAATCTACACCATACCTAAACTTAACAGCTACCTTACCAACTATTAATAGGCAGTAAATTAGGAGTTTATTGAGGCAAAAGTCATAGCTGATAGGCCCCCAAACTAAATTGTGACCTTTTTTGTTTTGATGGAATTTGTATAAGCATTTTAAATCAATTTATAATATGTAATTCTCTGCTTTGTACACCTTGTTGGATTTATTATTTATTCTGCTTGTAGCAGTGCATTTTAAGATTGTCTGATCTGCCTTATCTTTTCTGCTGTTTTTGTAGTATGCTATTGTAATTATATTTGCTATACCTTAAGCTCTAAACACCACAACAGAGAGGTAAGCAAAGTCTGACACACACATTCACCCACAGTCAACTTTTCATCTTTGCTTTTTGGTTGGTAACACAAGGGGCTTGTTTTCAAGTTTAATATTTAACTAATTAAAAAGGAATCAGTGGAGTCATATTGGCATCAGTCTCTGTGATCTTTAATCGAAGTATATTTAATGTGCTAATCAAGCCGCTATCTAATATAAAACCCAGATTTTTGACTGTAGAGGAAGTAACCGTACATCCGTCTAGTTGCAAATTAAGACATGTAATAATACCAGTTAAATCATGAAAACTCTGAATAGTTTTAGCATGTTGATGGATATAACGTTGTTAGTGTATTTGGTCTAGATCTGCTATGCATGCTGCTGAGCAAGCATGTAGACTAGATACTACCACTAGACACTATGCACAGACACTGTTCTAAGCAATATGTCTAAATAAATACTGTAACAGATCTAGACAGGTGGAGCTGGAGGAGGTGGAGGGTTTCAAAGGCACTCTGATAATTTGCTACAGGACCATCTTACAGAAAACACTGAGCCAGTCTATTTAAAAGTTGAGCAAGCAATGTCATTGGCTGCAGATGACAATCAGCTTGTGCCCTGTTGTAAAACACATGACTGCTAGCAGATTTAATTTAAAGGACCTTTCACTCTGCGACATCTAGAGTTTCATGACTGAACTGCATATTTATACGACCCAACATCTGAAACTCCTTGACTGTTAGTAATAATACTAACATCAGATTTAAATTTATGCATTTAGCAGACGCTTTTATCCAAAGCGACTTACAGTGCATTCAGGCTATACATTTTTTATCAGTATGTGTGTTCCCTGGGTATTGAACCCACAACCTTTGCACTGCTAACACAATGCTCTACCACTGAGCCACAGGAACATCAGATGTGATCCGATTTTAAGGGAAAACCCAACAACCACAACAATACACCTGTGCCCAGGGCCTGTTATAGCATTTTTCAACCTTTCAGAGTTCTGACTAAGGAGTGTTTGTGTACTGGAGCACAGCCCTCTGCATGACATCAATAAAGATGGCAGAGATTAAAGCAGAGAAAGAGAGAGTGAGGTGTCTTCTACAATCAAAGGGCCACACTGAAGAACAGCAGGAGGAATCCAGGGAGCTCTTTATCTTCAAAGAGACAATCAATCACTGTGAGCAATGCATTCTGCTCCAGAACCCCCTCACACACAAACACACACACTGAAACAGACATATGCATATCCATGCGGACACATGCATATACAGTCACAAGCACTAAGCACTCAAGCATGGGACACACACACACACACACACACACACACACACTTGTCTCTTATTAACCTGTGAGGTCTGACTGAGAGGCAAATTGTACAGGGTTGTTTTTAAAATAAGCACTGCATCTCTGTGTTTACAGGCCATTGGATTGTGTATTTTTGATGGAATTGGCCACTGTTCTGCCAGAAGGCCAATATTAATAATCATCTAATGAACACTTAAGTGAGTTTAAAAAGCAAAAGAACATACCCTTGTGAAAAAGATGTGCTTTTTTTGTATTCAGTATACACTTGTAGAATACTTCAAATCTTAACAGTATATATTTTAAGAAAAACTGTACTTATGCAGAAAAAAGTGCACTTTGCAATCATTTCAAATTAAAACCTTCTCCACCATTGATGGAATTTTCCGGCTTTCTGTGTTTTCACTTTTATAGGAGGCACTATTACACATCTTCGGAAAGAGTACTGAATGTCTGGATCAAACACGCGAAGAAAAAGCAGAAACAAGTGATTGCGTATGTAAGCAAGATGCATATGTAAAATAACACAATCTTTAAACATTAAACAAGATATAAATCAAAACTGCCGAACGTTACCAATGAAATGTCGACCAGAAAGTGGTTTAGGACTGTGCAAGCAATGGACTCGATCTACTCCATCAATGTTTTGATCATCGATCTGAATCCGAACTGGACACGGAATTTTCTCAGCTTTTTGTTCAAAATATTGCTTTATTAATGAAACTTGCCCACACTCAAGTGTTGATAAAAAATAATGCATGAAGCTAGAATAAAATATTTTGATGTTATTTAAAAGCAGAGGCTCCATTCTTTCTTTCGATATATTGTATGTTCAGATATTAATTCAACAAAATATTCTTGGGGCCATGAACATTTTGTGAATATGAGTTTTTTTTTTTAAGATTGAAAAGTTTTGCTTTCGATATATTGTATGTTCAGATATTAATTCAACAAAATATTCTTGGGGCCATGAACATTTTGTGAATATGAGTTTTTTTTTTAAGATTTAAAAGTTTTGCTTTAAAGTAAAATTTAAAGCATTTTGTTTTAATATGTATTGCTGTACTTAAGAAATACACTTATTTTGATGTGTTGACTAACATACTTAAGCACATGTAAAGTACTTATAATTTGAAATGTAGTATGTTGTTCAATATAATTACATATAAAGTTAATATATTATAAATGTAGTAAATCGCAACTTGATCATTACAAATGTATTAAAATACATGAAATATTAATAATAAAATGAATTACAAGTCCTATTTAAGTTGGCTAAGTTGGTCCAAAAGCATTAACATGCCATTAGGTGTCCAAAACCATTACATTCAGTTCACACTTAAATATATTCTTTAAAAGTATATCATTTCCATAATAAGTAGTGTGGGATTACAATTTTAAGAATCTGTCTTAGATCTGCTGATCCTATGTCCTGACATACCATCACCTGAAAAACTAAGGTGAAATACATTGTATTTAGCATTTATGGTAAAGATGATGACATCAGATGAACGATTTGGTGAAAGTTTGTAGCAAGAGGTTCCTGCCAGTTCCTGTTCTCTTTATTGTAAGTCAAATGAGCTAGATTACTGACTCTCGCCTTTTGTCTGTAATGGCTCTTGGTGCCTCTGCTCCAGTCTTTGACTGATTGGATTAGGACTGCTGAAATGGGGCAGGTCGCTATACCTGAATACTTCATTTGCATGCTTTGTTTAAGGTTGTCTCCCATGTGCTTTGTCTCCATTTCTTAGCACTGCCCCCTAAATGTATATAACCTACAATGTATCACTGCCTTAGTTAGACTTTTGATGACAGCAGCACCACACAGCATGTTCTCAATAAAGAATCCTGCTAAAGATACCCACGACTCTCCTGGTCTTCGCTTCTGAGTTTCCAACAGTAGTCTTTTTAAAAGTATGCTAAAGTGTACTTCTCTTTACTACACTAGTACTGGGACCAAAGGTCTTTGAAAGTATCTTTGAAAGATTTGATGCCGTAAACCTTGCAAACCTATGACAAATTCAGCACTGGTCCTTTCTCAGAAGAGCTTACTGTAGCAACCTTGTAACAAATTGGTGGATAGTTCATTGGCAGAGACTATAGCCTCATATGCTACATTACCTACGCTAATGTCACAATAAGTGTACAAACCCAACTCAAAGCCTGGCCAAGCTCTCAATTCATTCATTATACAACAGCAAACAATTACATTATCACACTAGACACATTATCTGTGGCCTCTGAGGAAACCTGCTGTCATCTATAATAAGTTTGTGATGCACTAAAATGCCTCAATTAGAGAATTAGTTGAGCGACTCGGAGACAGACTGAAGAGAGAAAACACTAGATGGGTCCTGTAAATAGCTTTTCTCGCACAGGAGACAATGATAAATGCCATGTTTTGAAAAAGAATGCCCTTGTGAAAACTTACTTAATTTGTACTAAATGTGCACTTGGAGTGTACTTCAAATCTTAAACGAGTATTTGGTAACACTTTATTTTAAGGTGTCCATGTTACACATTACAAGTAACCCTAAGCCAAACCCAAATCCTAATCCTAACCATATAGTAAGTACATGTCGTTAATTAATATTACTCAGTACTTATATGTATAATTACACTGTAACAAGGACACTTTAAAATAAAGTGTAACCGTGTATTTAAAAAAAAGTGTACTTGCAGATAATATTAATGAAATAAAAGGTCACTTAAGTGACTTAAAGAGAGATACTTTAATGACTGTTTTAACACACTTAAGTACTCTTTTAAAAAGTGCACTTTGTAATAATGTCAAAGTTTTACTTTAAAGTACATTTTAAATCATTATGTTTTCATAATCTTTTGTCATGCTGTAATGAAGTACACTTATTTTGATGTATTGCCTAACATACTAAAGCGCATGGAAAGTACTTGATCGTTATTTTAACTATAATGTGCTATTTGATATTACATTTAAAGTTATGTATTTTAAATACACTGAATTGCAGTCATTACGATTGATGAAAGTTTCAATAGAAATTACAGTATATTTAGTTTACCATAAATGATTTTCAGTACATTAAGCAGTTTAGCTATATTTCAAAGACAACAGAATTATGAAATTAAATATAAAGATGTACTTAAGTCCTACTTAAGTGAGTCAACAACAACAACAACAACAACAACAACAAAACACTCTAAGTTCATCTAATTACATTTCATATAAATTTAAACTTTAATACATCTTCATTTAATTGCAAGTGTCCAAAAACATTCAGTTCACATATTCCTTCAAAGTATATTTTTTATGTAATACATTTTTAAAGCATGATAAAGCGTACTTGTTTTAGTGTACTTAGTATTTGGTTTGGTTCCCTGTTGCTTAAAAATTAAAAAGTTTAAATGAAATAAAGCCCATATATATACACTTCATATATATATATATATATATTATATATATATATATATATATATATATATATATACACAAACACAATTTACACCAGTCACAGGTCAGGATTGTCATAAACATTCATTATGCAGTTTGTAGTGATCTCTAAGTGCAACCTAGTGTTATGAATGTTAACACTGAAACAGTTATTGATAAAAATAACGATTTTGCACTCACATACAGTACACACACACCTTTACATTATGGGCAACTGATCCCATCCATCAGAGCTTAAATGCCCCTCTGAGATCCCGAACAGGCTCTGACAAAGAGAGCAATATCATAGTTGTCAGTCTATTTAGCTTCTAACGGAGCACTTGACCCTGAGTTATGATGTCTGTCCTGGCAGCCGCTGGGACTGAGCGAGAGAAAGGAGGACAGAAAGTCACACAAAACATTTTGTTCTCGTGTGATTCTTAATGAATGTTGACAGAAGGACGCAGGCGAAGCAGTCATGCATGATGAATATAAAAAATACTGATAATATGATTAAAGCTAGAAGACATACTGTAATTACTCCTGTCACTCTTCTGTGTAGGGCTTTACAGTTAATATATCAAAGCCGTCGGCAAGTATAGGACAGGCCAATTGTACTGATGGGCTCTGGAACAGTGAAATCCAGCAGAAGCACTCAGACGTGCCCACACACTCAGACAGGAGAGCACTGGAAACATTTGACCCTGACTGAGAGAATGAGAGAAAGCAGGAGACATATGAGAGGACTGTCAAAGATGATTGCCAAATTGTAGCCCAGTTTTGAAGGAGATAAAAAGGTGATGATGAACGGAAGGTGTTTCATCCTGAGAACAGTTACACAACCACAACAAAACTGCTTCTACCTGAGCAGATCAGGACAGTCGCATGGGTTTACTGTGAGAACTGTGAGAGTGTGATTCAACATTGAAATTATGGGGCCAAACACACCAATAGCACTGTACTGTAAGGGTGGGCAGATTTGATTGGTCTTAGCACTCCTACACTGTAAAAAATCACAGTTGTAAATAATTAAATACAACCCCAATCCAGAAAAGCTGGGACATTTTGTGAAATGCCATAAAATCAAGAATATGTTATTTGTTCATTCTCCGTAACCTTTATTTAATTGACTAAAGTACAAAGAAAAAATCCAATGTTTTTACTGGCCAACTTAATTTTATTTTGTAGCTATAAACAAATTTGGATTCTGATGGCTACAACACACTCCAAAAAATTTGGGACAGAGGCATGTTTACCACTGTGTCAAATCACCTTTCCTTTTACACATTTTAATCATCTGGGAATTAAGGATGCTAATTTTTAACATTTTAAAGTTTTGCAAGCAAAATTTTTGCCCAGTCTCACTTGATACAAGACTTCAGCTGCTCAACAGTCCATAGTCGTTATTGTTTGATTCTCATTTTCATGATGGGCCATACATTTTCAATAGGAGACAGATCTGCTGGCCAGTCAGTCACATCCACACATGTCTACGAAACCACGCTGTTGTAGCACATGCAGAATGAGACCTGGCATTGTCCTGATCCAATAACCATGGACTTGAAATAAGTCATCTTATATATGTATATATGTCTCTATATATAGTATATGTCTCTGTAGAATTCCAATATATGATTCCACGTCAATGGTACCTTCACACATATGCAAGTCACCCATGCTGTTTGCACTGATAAACCCCCATGCCATGACAGACGTTTGCTTTTGCACCTGTCACTGATTGAAGTCTGGATGGTTGCTTTCGTCTTTGGGACTGACAATTTGATGTTCGTTTTCCCCATAAACAAGTTGAAATTTGGACTCATCTGACGACAGCACATATTTCTTTTGGACAATCTAAGATGAGCTTGGGCACAGAGAATTTGCTGGTGTCTCTGCCTAGAAATTATGTATATATTCCTCCAATTTCATATATTAGCACATACATTTAGCTAATAAATATGTTTATGTATATGTCATTTATAAGTACATCCATCCATCCAAAAAAGTATATATTCATATATATGTATGTATAAAAATATTACATATATAAACATGCAGATATATTGCGTTCATTATCAGCAATGAATTGCCTGCGATTATGAATGCAATATTGCGTAGCTTGTCAGTGAACTACGGCTCTGTGTAGTAAATGCCGCTCCATCTGAAAGCACGTGCTGGAGATTTACTACTAATCACTAAACCGGCTTTACTGACGAGATGTGCATGAAAATCGCTAACCATTAGGGAACATTCTGCTTATTGAAAAAAAAACACCCTGCAACGTTCTGGGAGCGTTATTTTATGGTTGCAAAATAATAACATAAAAATACCCATTAGGGATAGTGCTGTATACGTTGTTTTTAGGTTATTTTAAAAACAACCACCCTGCAACGTTTTGGCAATGTTATTTTATGGTTCTCAAAAAAACAAAACAAAAAAAAACAAACAAACAGGAACCAAAAACTAATGTTAGGGGAACGTTCTATGTTTGCTGGGAGAATCCTGTATATCCTGATGTTGCCATTTTTTTTTTGTGAATTCTTGGAAAAACTTGATTTTGGTTGGATGACCACTTTTAGGTGGAGTAACAAGCGAGGCATCCCTTGTGAAAAGAAGTGTGCTTGTAGTGCACATGAATACCGAATTTCAGCAACACACTGACAATCTAGCTGACAGAGTTCAATTTATGCCAAAAATCTTTATTCAAAACAAATTAAAAGCAAAGGCTGTGCGCATATTCACTTGATTTTTTTGGAAATGAAATTCAAAGAAGCTGTTAGCAGGCAGCGCTTTGAATTCTGAAGTTGACAGGCTTCAGAAAGCGTGGAGAATGCGAGAGGCTTGTGTGATTATTTCCGCTGCATCTCACTGCGAATAACAGCAATTAAAACATTGCAGGGCCAAGCTTTTACATCCACTAAAATATAATAGCTTCCTCTCACTAAAACTGCATTTGATTCGTTGTTACTGCTTTACTTTGCCACACGTGTAGATGGGACTGGGGCAGTCTGTCAAACTTTTACCCCAATGAATATTTCTCAGTTCCCTTTCGAATGGTCTCTCCCGTTGTGTTAATCACGCTATGGGGAAACTCCTGTTTACTCTGATACTGAAGCCTGATTTGATCACATTTGTGTAGCTGCATGAACCAATGGCGCTTCAACCCGCCAATTCATCTCTGAGTGACATTTCATCAGAATTCTCTCCTTCAGCAATCAAGATCATCTCCTCGCTGACCCTGCAAGCAAGAAGCTGAAAAGAAGAAAGTTGCTCAGCCTCCTGTTCGCTGCTGTGAGAAGAGGCCACCGGCAGCGGAAGAAGCTCGACACCTTCCCCTGCGGCCATCCGGCTTTAAAAAGAGCACATTTTCGGAGTAAATTTCCACTGTGACGTTGCTGCAAATGTCACACCACAAGTGTGACTCGTGTAAACCCCTGCACGATGCAGATGGGCACGGTGAGTACGCACTCACGCCTGTCTGTGCGTCGCCCATCATGGACAGCGAGCTGATCTGTGTTCTAACCAAGGCTGTGGAGGATCTCGGCCTGGCTTGATCGGCTCCGGAAGAGCACACCCACGGCCTCAAACAATCCTCCAGGAAGCGGCCCACCCCGTTCCTTCCAGCAGTTCACGAGGAACTTACCAGGATGTGGCACACCTCCTACTTGGCGCATGTTAATCCCTCCACTTCTGCCACTCTCACCATTGTTGACGGCGCTGAAGAATGAGGTTACAGCAAGCTTCACGAGGAACTTACCAGGATGTGGCACACCTCCTACTTGGCGCGTGTTAATCCCTCCACTTCTGCCACTCTCACCATTGTTGACGGCGCTGAAGAATGAGGTTACAGCAAGTTCCCCATCTGGAAGAGGCAGACGCTGTGCATCTGTGCCCTCCATTGGCCCTGGGGTTAAAAGCCCATGCAGCGCATCCATGCAGGCGATCGGCAAGGCCATGGCCAACTTGGTGGTGCTGGAGCACGACCTTTGGCTGAATATAACCGAGATTAGGGATGTTGACAAGGTTGCCTTCCCAGATTCGCCAGCCTCTCCCAAAGGACTGTTTGGCCCTGCCGTTGATGGGTTTGCTGAGCGGTTTGGCGTGGGGTTTCCCCCAAGTTGGGCTCGTCCTCCCCATTCAGCGCGTGCAAAAATAAACTACTGCTGTGATAGCGGACCCACATACTCAAAAGAGCATTTCTCCTCATTACCACGAATGTGACTCAGAAAACTCAGACTACTTGTCATCTGGCTTCAGGCTTGGAAAGCTATCCCTGATGTGTCAAGTTGGGTTCTAAACAACATAGAACAAAGTTATTCGCTTCAGTTCGCTCGCAGGCCGCCTCACTTCAGAGGTATTATTCAAACTTTGCTACGGGACAGTGATGCTCACGTTCTCCGGTCCGATGTGTAAACATTGCTTGCAAAGGGAGCCATAGGAACGGTTCCTCTAGCAAACAGCAAGTTGGGTTTTATAGTCGCTACTTCTTCGTTCCCAAAAAATATGGCGGGCTCAGGCCCATTCTCAATTTCAGGCATCTGAATTGCTCGCTCCTGAGACGGCCGTTCAACATGCTGACTTTGAAACAGATCCTCGCGCAAGTATTCCCCGGGGGCTAGTTTATATCGGTGGATCTGAAAGACACTTACTTTCACATCCAGATAGCTCCCCATCACAGACCATTCTTGAGATTCGCGTTCGAGGGAGTGGCCTATCAGTATACAGTCCTGCCATTTGGATTGTCTCTGGCCCCACGCACTTTTACAAAGTGTGTAGACGCGGCTCTCTCCCCTCTGAGACAAATGGGATTCTGCATCTTGAATTGCCTCGACAATTGGCTGGTTTTAACCAGATCAGAACGGGAACTGCTGCTTAGCCACCTGGAGCGGCTAGCCACGCATGGATTACGCCAGAATGCTCCCTGATAATTCAGCAGCTAGCTGTGTCTTTCAAGCTGGGAACTTCATGTCCTCTCAGGGCTTTCCAGAGGATGCTCGGACGCATGTCGGCTGCTTCCTCTGTGATTCCTCTAGGCCTGCTCAAAATGCGGCCCCTTCAGTATTGGCTCAAAGCCCATGGACCGTCCCATGCTTGGAGCCTGGGGCATTTTCATCTCAAGGTGCTCAACCCACTGCTGCATCAGAGTTGTGGCCCCTTGGAAAATTCGTCCAAGGCATCCCATTGGCACTGACCTCCAGAAGGAAGGTGGTCATGTCTCCAAAAGAGATGCCTCTGTACGAGGGAAGACTGGTGTTAGGCTCCTGGTCAAACCTGGAGCAACACTTACACATCAATTGCCTTGAGATGATGGAGGTTTTTCTAGCCTTAAAAACCTTCCTGCCGGCCTTAAAGGGGCACCATGTCCTGGTCTGTTCAGACAACATGATGATGGTAGCTTTTATAAATTGCCAAGGAAGTCTCAGGTCACGCTCCCTCTACAAGTTGGCTTGTCGCCTCCTTTTATTGGCACAGAGCAAACTCCTCTTGCTGAGCGGAGAATGGAGACTATGGAGAATGGAGACTACATCCCCAAAAGGTTCAAATTATCTGGTCTGTCTTCGGGAGGGCAGAAGTGGGCCTCTTCGCCTCAGAAAACAACTTTCACTGTCCAATTTATTTTTCGAAGCAGTGAGATGCCCTGGCCCACGATTGGCTCAGCGCTCACCTGTATGACTTCTTCCCCGGTTGCCCTGCTTCCTCAGGTCATCAGACTTGCGGTCCCTGTCGCTTAAGACTGTCCTCCTTCTGGCTTTAGGTTTGGTCAAGCCAGTGGGTGACCTGCATGCACTATCAGTCAGTGCTTCATGTCTTGAGTTTGGGCCTAACGACTGTAGAGTCGTCCTCAAGCCTTACGTAACCTTGGTTCCCTGAGATAAGGGAACGAACGTTGCGTAGGCTGCCATGCTTTAAGGCTGCACTCAAGTTGACGACTGTCGCTTCAGTCAAGATTCTGAGGAAATGGCACTCAGGGCCAACTTATATAGCAGGAGGCTCCACCCTTTTTGGCAGGTTGAAGCGCCATTGGTTCGTGCAGCTACACGAACGTGATCAAATCAGGCTTCAGTATCAGAGTAAACAGGAGTTTCCCCGTAGCGTGAGTAACGCAACGCTCCTTCATTTATCTCAGGGAACCGAGGTTACATAAGTAACCGGACCGTTTTTGTAAAGACACATACCTTAAAATCTTGACAATAAAAAAGCCCAGCGAAACGTTTTAGTTTATTTAAAACGTGGGGCATGTTGTCACACTATATATGGGGCAAAATGTTGCAGTGGAAACCATTTGTTTGAATATGAAAACTAATGGATAAAGAAAGGGGGAGGAGAGTTAAAAGAGGGAGAGAGAAGTAAATTGTTCAAATCAAATCAAATCAAAAATATTTTAGTTCATTTATTACAATGCCGAGATACTTCATCACACCATTAACAGAAAAATTTAAATAACAATAATAATAATCCTTGGTTATTTCCTTTGTATAAATTATTTTGTCATGTTTTCATATTGTGTTTTGTTCAACAACTTACCCCTACCTGATATTTAAAAAAAACATTGAAATTGTTTTTTTATTATTAAAAAAAAGAAAGAAAATTACAGAGTTCAGCCATTCAAAGAAATTGACCCTCACTGTAAAGTTGAATGTTGCCTAAATGTGTGTCGTTGTTTTGTTTTGTTTTGTTTCGTTTGTTTACCCATCAGCTATATAGCAAAAATATTATCTTTATGATATTATGATATATATTTAGTGTTACGTTATGTGTTTTTTGTTGTATTTTGTAATTGTTTTTATGTTCTTATTATTGTCTTTGTGTGTCTTTTGAATTATTAGATTGTCGATGATTTGCCAATTGTGGCACCGCTTGTCAGTGTTTATTGGATGCTCAGTTGGTGGTCCTTTTAAAACGCCTTTTCCGCTATCCAGAAGTGAGCTGCTGATACATGGACTCCGCGTCAGCCGGCAGACCAAAGATTCTTGCTAGCATTTGTTAATGCTGTTTTATACTTAATGTGTGGTTAGTGTAGGAGAGACATGCCCTTTTGTTTAAATCTGTTCTCTGTTTTTGTTAAGAGTAGTTAGGTAAGGTTCTTTGTATTTTTATTTTATTTATTTATTTTGTTAGGTTAATTATATTGATTTATTTTCTAGACTGATTTTGTTTGTTGTTTTGGGCCTTGGGTCTTTCTGAAGCTCAGTACCACTTAGGGACTGTTTCTCCTCATCTCTTAAATAAATTTAAACTTTCAATTTATGGTGTTTTCTTTGGTTTAATTTTTGGTCTGACCATGTCTTGACCATGCCATTGTAGTCACATTTCTCAGTAGGTTGATTTTGTTATAAACCAATTAATGAACACTAAATGTAGAGTTATGCTGGTGCCTGGTTGTGAAAGTAATTATGATGCAGTTGATGCTTTACTGTTTTATACTGTATGGGGAGAGTGACAGGTAAGGTGAAGTGAATCTCATGCTCAGTGAAGTGAATTAACTGAACATATGCTAAGTAATACTGATGAAATGCATTACAGGTCTCTTTGTGTGTGTTTGTTGAGGAAAGTGCTGGCTCAGCGCAGGTGATCAATCATGGTGAATGATGCACAGCTCATCCTGCTGCATGATGAAGACATCAGATTAGGGCGCTGTAATTGTCTGCTTTTAATTTGATCAGTGTGTTACTGAGAAAAAGAGGAAAAAGAAGCCCTCATCTAAAAAGCTTCCCATCAAAGCAAAACGATAAAACCACAACATAAGAGCATTTCAGAGAATTGACCTAATGGACTATAAATGCATTACCTCTGTCACACGCACACGCACACGCACACGCACACGCACACACACATTAGCCTGTATCAAGGTAGTTGTTAATATTACATTATATTATTATATTATAGAATGAAAACTAAATGTAATTTTTATTTTGCTAACTGAAATATAAAAACTAAAACAACTTGAAAAACTAGAATTAAACATGAAATTTTATCATGAACTAAATAATATTATCATGATCTATAACAAAAACTAAAACAAAAAAAACCCATTTTCATTATTTGAAACAAAATAAACATGAAATGAAATAAAATAAAATAAAATCATTAAAAAAAAAACTCAAACTTATTTTATTTCAACTAGTTGCAAATGCAACATTTCTCATTTTTGTTCAGTTTAACTTGAAGCGCTAAAATCACTAAACTAGCTAAAACTAATAAATAAAACTATATAGACTTTTTTTTTTTTTTAAAGAACAAAAACTAATAAAAATAACAAACTACACAACTTTAAACTTAAAGCAACAAAAACAGAATAATTTAAATTAATTTAAAATATTAACAAAAACTATAAAAGTATACTAATAACACCATATCCCACTTATTTTACCGCTGCTTACTAACAAACTAACTTAAACTTTTTATTTTATTTAAGTTAGTTGCCAAGGCAACATTTCACATTTTTTGTTTAGTTTAACGAAGTACTAAAATTACTAACACTAAATAGACTAAAACTAATAAATAAAAATTGATAAAACTATATAGACAAATTAAAAAACAAAGTTACTAAAATATTAACAAACACTATAATAGTAAATCAGTGATAACACTACATACTGCTTGTTTTTCTCCTTCGAACTAACTAACTAACTGAATGAATGGATGGATGTATGGACATGAAATATTGATTTAAGTTGAAATTATTTGGTTATATTAGAGGAAAGAGCACAGAGTGCTACAAGAGCCATGAAACTAGCACTATGTTGAAAACTGATTGCCTGGGGCAGCTCACAATGATACAGTTTAACATTAATATACTTGACAGTTGACCAGAATCAAGTATTCCAGCGAGTTTAACTGAACTCTACAGAAACAAAATACACAAAAACTAAACTAAATCACAAACAAAAATAAAATATAAGTAAAAAAGACACAACTATTACATCTTTGAACAGTGCGCACTGTAAAATGTATTTCACAGCTTGTGAAGAAAAATGGGAAATATCAGAAACACACACATTGGATTACGGATTACTGTTTCCACATGACTCTGTTTTAACTCTGAAAAGTTAAAAAAAGAACAGCATTTATTTAAAATATCACTTTTGTAACAATATACACTACCGTTCAAAAGCTTGAGGTCAGTATTTATGTTTTATTTTTTTAAATAAATTCGTTTTTATTCAGCAAGGATTTGTTAAATTGATAAAAAGTGATAGTAAAGAATTATATTGTTAGCAAAATCTCTGTTTTGAGTGCTGTTCTTTTTAACTTTTTATTTATCAATGAACCCCAAAAAAGAATCACAAAAAAAGCAGCACAGCTTTTTCCAATATTGATAATAAATCAGCATGATGTTATTGTTGATGAGTGTTGTACTGTGTTATAAGACGTCTTGTAATTTTACACTAATTTGAAGCTTTGAAAAAAGTCTCTTATGGTCACCAAGGCTGCATTATTTGATCAAAAAATACAGTAATATTGTGAAATATTTTTACAATTAAAAAAAAAACTGCTTTTAATTGTAATACATACCAAAATGTAATTTATTCCTGTGATACAAAGCTGAATTTTCAGCAGCCATTAATTCAGTGTCCAGTTCAACATTAAAGTCTTTTAAAAAATAATAAGAAGAACTATTTCTTGAGCAGCAAATCAGCATATTAGAATGATTTCTGGAGGATCACGTGACACTGAAGACTGGAATAATGATGCTGAAAATACAGCTTTGCATTGCAGAAATAAATGATATTTTAAAGTATATTAAAATAGAAAAACATTATTTTAAATTGTAATAATATTTCACAATATTACACCTTTTCTATATTTTTGATCAAATAAATGCATCCTGCTTGATGAGCAGAAGAGACATTCATTAAGCTGCATAATTATCAAAATTGGCAATATAATAAAGTCCTTTCATTTCACCAGCCTACTCTTCACATAATAGGCCTGTAGGGGCACTTGGGCTTCATTAACTATGATAGTTTCGTAAAATAGTAAACGGTGTATCAATATTCACTGTCACTGTGTGGAAACAAGCAACATGAACATTCTGCTTAGTACCTGCATATGTACTTTAAATTGGGAACACCACAAATAACAACTAAAACATTCTCTTCATCAGCTCTTTTCATTATTAGGAAATAATCACATTGAATTATACCTTTAAATATTAATGTAGTTCATTAACTGCTTGCAAAAAACTGATTATTTCAGGGAAAGCTGGGGATCATGCAGGGCTTGTATAGAAAATGAAACCTTTTATAAATTAGACAGTTTTCTAACTGCCTGTCAGATCCGTGATGGGAAAAACTGATTTGTCTGGATGAAGCTCATTAATACATTTCAATCAAGGCTTCAGAGTGGATTGATTATTTTTTCCCCAGAGTAATTTGTAATTAAACATGACCTGAAGGATTGTACAAGTCTGTACCCTCAGGAACAGCATTATGCGTCAAACAGCTCAAGGATGACGTAAAGGTCCGCTGTGGAATTCTCGCAGAAATGCCTCTCTGATCCACTAATCAGGTTGCAGTATCTGTGTCAGTAATAATGTATTAATGAGTTATTAGGATTTTTTCCCCTGTTTTTCAGTCCTGCTATATAGAAGCATGTGTGCCACCACTGCTCTTTGCTGAGGGGGTGTTAAGTGTATTGTGTTGTGTGCTTTACACATACTGTAGCACTGAAGCCAGACTGATCTAAATTGTGTCTGGCCTTTGGGCAAACTTTAGAGTTAAAGGCTGTCTTCTCTAAGGCCTTCTATTCATGCTAGATTTCTATGTGTGTATGTATTGTTGCCTCATGCACAGTCGGAGAATTAAAAGTCATTTAGAGTTGCCTTAAGTTTCTTTTTGACCTGACACTGGTGGGTGGCCAGTTCTGGGCACATTCGCTGTTGTTCCATTCTCGCTCACACATACAGAGTTCTGGCATGAGACTCTAGATGGCTCAGTCCGATAGGTCTAACTCAATCTGACCTAACGACATCATTATCACATGGCACAGCTGATTGGTTCTCTCCTGTATCGGTAGCCAATGAGCTCGCTGCTCAACATTTAAATATATGACTAGTGCTTGCTGTAGCAGTTGCAGCTTGCTTCAGAAACCCTCCACCTTCCCCAGCTCCACCTGTATAGATCTGCTACGAGGTGATTCATGTATGCTATATGGGGGTTATTTCATGTATGTTATATTTGCAGCAGCAATATTTCTTACATGCTCACAACAGCATGTTGTGGATGTATTGGCAGTAGCAAGTCTCGGTACTTGCTCTGCCGCAGCAGCAGCAGCGTAGCAGATCTATTCCGCCAAGACCAAATACATTAACATTGTCATGTACATTACCATGCCAATCCCTCCGAGAGTTGTCATGACAGAAATTTAGTGATGACCTTCACTGCTCTTCAGAGTATATTCAATGTGTTAAAAATTTTATTAAATCTGTCTGGTCTCCAAGAACCTTGTCTTCAGCATTCTTGAAATTTTTTTGTCTTTATGATTACGAATTACTCAAAGTACAGTTTCCCAGAAACAAGTGTATTTATCTAAAATCAAGCTGCAGACTTCAAGTGGATGCTAGTCAAGTAATTACGGTAAAAGTCACTCAAGTTATACAATAGCTTTTGAATTCTCTAATTTTTAAAATGAATGTGTTTGTCACAATTTGGATTTAAATAAATACTGAAGAGTCTAGGATTCAATCATTATTGCAGTGATCAATATATTTCTGGCATGTTGTATGTTTTGCAATTCTTTTAACCCTAAGCAAGTGCATAGCTTTTCATTTCTTAAACAACTACAGTATGTCGGAAGACGAACCCATGTACATATTCCAGGATGACAATTTCATGATTCATTGGACCTAAATTGTGAAATAGTGGTTCAGTGAGCATGAGGAATCATTTTCATGTAGGAATTGGCCACCACAGAGTGCTGAGCTAAACCCTACTGAAAGTCTTTGGGATGTGCTGGAGTCGACATTGTCAGTACAAGATCTCAGCCAAAAATGAATGCAGCTCTTGATGGAAATAAATGTTGTGACATTGGATAAAGGTGTCGAAACAATGCCACAATGAATGCATAATGTTATTGAGGCTATTACAGTGTGCAACTTTTTTTATGGACAGGCAGTGTTAAATCGACTCCAGCACATCCCAAAGACTTTCAATGGGGTTAATGTCAGGGCTCTGTTGTGGCTAATCTTTCACAAATTGAGCCTGATGAATCTTGGCATTGTCATCTTGGAATATGGACATGGATACATCTTCCAACATTGTTTTTGAGAGAAAAAAAAGCTACACATTGCATCAGTTAGGGTTAAAAGAATTGTTGCCAAACAAACAACATGACCGAAACATATTAATCACTGCAATAATGATTCAATCCTAAAATCTTTATATTTGCTTATTTAAATCGAGACAGCGCCTTTTTTTGGCCAGGCATGTGTACGTTGCCTCATTAAATTTTGATTAAACCACTGGAGTCACATGGATTACTTTTGCAATGCCTTTATGACCTTTTTTGTGCTTGAAAGTTTTGATTATTTAGACTTTCGATAAAAGGGCAGAAATCTATCAGGTTTTATTAATATGTCTCTGCTCTGAAAATGATGAAAATCTTCTGGGTTTTGAAACAGTAAGTATTTAATAACAGAATGTTCATTTTTAGCCATTTAGCCATTTAAACGGATGCTAGAATAGACTAAGAGGGTGGAAACTAAAAGTGAGGACACAGGAAAAAATTATAAATTGATCATCAATTAAAACCCTGAGCTCAACTAACCTATGTTTTCTTTCGCAGGGTGAGTGCTCCCAGAGGTGCTACAACATCTTTGTGCTGGAAACAGTGTGTGTGGGCTGGTTCTCCCTGGAGTTCCTGCTCCGTTTCATCCAGACGCAGAGCAAGTGCATGTTCTTGCGCACACCCCTCAACATCATTGACGTGGTGGCCATCCTGCCCTATTACATCACTTTGATAGTGGACTCGGTGTCCGTGAGCGACCGTCCTGCCGGCTCAGGAAACAACTACCTTGAGAAGGTGGGATTGGTTCTGCGAGTTCTTCGAGCATCGCGTATCTTCTACGTGATGCGTTTAGCACGTCACTCTTTGGGGCTGCAGACACTTGGCTTGACCGTACGTCGCTGTACTCGAGAGTTCGGACTGCTCCTGCTGTTCCTGTGCGTGGCCATGGCACTGTTCTCTCCGCTGGTCTTCCTGGCGGAGAGCGAGATGGGCGCCAAGCAGGAGTTCACCAGCATCCCTGGGAGCTACTGGTGGGCCATCATTTCAATGACGACGGTTGGATATGGTGACATGGTTCCACGCAGCATTCCAGGCCAGGTGGTGGCGCTCAGCAGCATCCTGAGTGGAATCCTGCTCATGGCATTCCCAGTCACATCCATATTTCACACTTTTTCACGGTCCTACCTGGAGCTTAAAGTCGACTCCAGCACATCCCAAAGACTTTCAATGGGGTTAATGTCAGGGCTCTGTTGTGGCTAATCTTTCACAAATTGAGCCTGATGAATCTTGGCATTGTCATCTTGGAATATGGACATGGATACATCTTCCAACATTGTTTTTGAGAGAAAAAAAAGCTACACATTGCATCAGTTAGGGTTAAAAGAATTGTTGCCAAACAAACAACATGACCGAAACATATTAATCACTGCAATAATGATTCAATCCTAAAATCTTTATATTTGCTTATTTAAATCGAGACAGCGCCTTTTTTTGGCCAGGCATGTGTACGTTGCCTCATTAAATTTTGATTAAACCACTGGAGTCACATGGATTACTTTTGCAATGCCTTTATGACCTTTTTTGTGCTTGAAAGTTTTGATTATTTAGACTTTCGATAAAAGGGCAGAAATCTATCAGGTTTTATTAATATGTCTCTGCTCTGAAAATGATGAAAATCTTCTGGGTTTTGAAACAGTAAGTATTTAATAACAGAATGTTCATTTTTAGCCATTTAGCCATTTAAACGGATGCTAGAATAGACTAAGAGGGTGGAAACTAAAAGTGAGGACACAGGAAAAAATTATAAATTGATCATCAATTAAAACCCTGAGCTCAACTAACCTATGTTTTCTTTCGCAGGGTGAGTGCTCCCAGAGGTGCTACAACATCTTTGTGCTGGAAACAGTGTGTGTGGGCTGGTTCTCCCTGGAGTTCCTGCTCCGTTTCATCCAGACGCAGAGCAAGTGCATGTTCTTGCGCACACCCCTCAACATCATTGACGTGGTGGCCATCCTGCCCTATTACATCACTTTGATAGTGGACTCGGTGTCCGTGAGCGACCGTCCTGCCGGCTCAGGAAACAACTACCTTGAGAAGGTGGGATTGGTTCTGCGAGTTCTTCGAGCATCGCGTATCTTCTACGTGATGCGTTTAGCACGTCACTCTTTGGGGCTGCAGACACTTGGCTTGACCGTACGTCGCTGTACTCGAGAGTTCGGACTGCTCCTGCTGTTCCTGTGCGTGGCCATGGCACTGTTCTCTCCGCTGGTCTTCCTGGCGGAGAGCGAGATGGGCGCCAAGCAGGAGTTCACCAGCATCCCTGGGAGCTACTGGTGGGCCATCATTTCAATGACGACGGTTGGATATGGTGACATGGTTCCACGCAGCATTCCAGGCCAGGTGGTGGCGCTCAGCAGCATCCTGAGTGGAATCCTGCTCATGGCATTCCCAGTCACATCCATATTTCACACTTTTTCACGGTCCTACCTGGAGCTTAAAGAGGAACAGTGTCGGGCCACACGGCACAAGCCCGATTCACAAGACAGCACTAAGTCCCAAAACAGTGAGGATTCACAGGACACTGACAGTTCAATACATAGAATCACAGCGACCACCGCAGTCAGTGCGCATCACCGCAGATCTGTGGCTGTGGCAAGTCAAGGAGCTCCACAGGTCAGGAGATCACTAAAGTCATAATGCAAACAGCTGACTGTAATCCTACAACCATGTACAAAGATGAGCTACAGGTGAGCGGCCATAAATAGTACCTGTGTAATCAGGTGTCTTAACAATAATAGACAGTGGGAAAGGGACATTAAAATGGACAGGTCTGTATGTCCAAAGCACAATTATTGAAAGTATTTGTTCACCATAAAATGAATGTTCTGTGATTTACTAACCCTTATGTTGCTCCAAATGCGTATGACTTTCTTCTTCCATGGAACACAAATGGAAATGTTTAGCAGAATGCTAATTGTTTCCATATAAAGAAAGTGAATGGAGTCTGGATCTATAAACTCCAAAAACATTTTAAAAAGTCGTCCATATGACTCATAGTATTATATTCAAAGCTTCCCAAGGCCATAAGGTAACTTTGTGTAAGAAAATGATGCAAAATGTAAGTTATTTGCTTATTCTTCCCCTCATAAAGCATATTGTACTACACCGCTCCAAGTGGGATTCGAGCCAGCGTCAACCGAGGTTTGGAGAGTGAGATATACCTGCACAGCTATCTAACACCTGGCCTCTGTTACACTTACTGCCTAAACCTCACTCCCATCTGTGTCACGGCACCAATGTAACTAGTCCTACTTGCACAGTTCCAAGAAGAATTCGAACCAGTGTTAACTGGCATGGGTGGTGGGCATGCTAACAAGGATGCTAAAACCAGCAAACCTTAACACACTGCTTGAGGCCAGGGCTGTGAGGTTGATCTGCACAGCTATCTAACAGCTTGCCTCAATACACTGTCAAAACTCTCCCATTCGGGTCACGACACCAATGTAACTGGTCCTATTGCACCACTGACAAAGAGAGGTGGCACTAACAAAGATGCTAAAACCAGCAACCCTTAACATGCTTCTTGAGGCCAGGAGAGTGAGGTTAACCTGCATAGCTCTTACTAGCTGGCCCGTTACACTCACTCGCTAAACTTCACTCCCATTCGGGTCATGGCACCAATGTCACAGTATGGTAGGCAGGTACTTTAACAAGGATACTATGAAAATATCTTGAGGCCAGGGGAGTGAGGTTTACCTGTGCAGCTCTTACTAGCTTTACAGGCACCGCTCTGAGAGGGATTCAAACCAGTGTCAGCCAGCATGGGAGGAGAGCACACTAACAAGGCCCTTAACACAGTGGTTTTCAACCACTCACGACCCTTGGGTCTTAAAAAAAAAACAAGACTTAAAAAAATGGGTCGCCAGGATCATTTAAGGAAAATGTATGTATGTAACAAAGTTCAAGTCCCAGGGAAGAAGGAGGCGGGAACCAGCAAACTTACCTTTAATAACTAAATAAACATAAACAACAAAACAAAAGTTAGCAGCAGCTGCCTCACGGCAGAATCCAATGTGTATTTGTGTTTGCGCTCTGTTTTTGCAGCATTGAATATTGTAGCCAATCACAGACATATTACAGACATGTTGATTTCTGGGGCGAAATGGCCAATCAGATGCGTTTCAGTTAGTCAGAGTCCACTCACTACTCAAAACGCTAGTTTTTGTTCAGTCCTGAGTTCTGCAAACTCGTGATTCCTCTCATTATAATGAACAAAGTGTAGGCACAATGTAAATAAGAAATTAGGCTAATTGTGCCATGTAGAGAGATTCATTGATTATAACGGAATTTTCTGACATTACGATAAACTGAAATGAGTGACAGCTTTTTAGTGATTAAGGGAGCGCTCTTTGCATGCTTTCTTGGCTATATATAGTCCATTCAGAATTTGAATAAAAGTTTTGTTTTTCATGCTGCTAAGAGGACCAATGTGGCGTAAATGCTGCAAAGTTTCTGAGGTGCAATGTCTGACATAGTGATAATCATATTAATGGACTGGACAAAATATGATATGTCAAAATAGATGTGCACGAAGGCTAAAGCACCCTCACTAATTTCAGAAGCACTGACAGTGATTTGGTTCTTGAACAGTGCCTGATCCTTCCGGAGCTCCTCCGTGGGACTCAAGACCAGTCTGTGGTGCATCTATCTATCTCTTTATATAGCCTATATATATATATATATATAAAGAGATAGATAGATGCGCCACAGACTGGTCTGTGGTCTGGTCTTTTTAAATTGACGCGACCCATATATATATATATATATATATATGGGTTGCGTCAATTTAAAAAGACAAAAATAGAGTCGCTCCAGGGGAGTGAGGTTTACTTGTGCAGCTCTTACCAGTTTGCCTCTGTTATACTCACTCCCCTGAATTTCACCCCCATCTGGGTCACGGCACCAATATAACTGGTCCTACTCACATCATGCATGAGAGGGATTCAAACAAGCATCAACTGGCACTGGAGGAGGGCAAGCTAACAGGGACGTTAAAACCAGCAGCCATTGATGCACCTCTTGGGAGTGAGGTTTACCTACACAGCTCTTACTTGCTGGCCTCTGTTGCACATTTAATCCCATCTGGGTAATGGCACCAATAAAACTGGTCTATCAACTGGCATGGGTGGTAGGTGCACTAACAAGGACACTAAAAACTAGAAAGCCTCTTGAAGCCAGGGAAGTGAGGTTTACCTGCATAGCTCTTACTAACTGGCCTATTTTACATATGCAGCAGTTCTAAAGAGATTTGAGAGCTCAACTGTCTCTGTCCCCATTCACTTCCATTGTATGGAAATGAGCAGCATGAACATTCGGTTAAATATTTCCTTTTGTGTTCCACTGAAGAAAGGCAATCATATGGGAGTGGAATGAGGGTGACTGATGACTGAATTTTCATTAAGCTGGAGTTCCTGGTCAATGGATGCTCCTACCTGTGAAAACTGTATGACTGTGAAGATTGCCATTTTATTTTGCATTCACCTTTAAGGTAAAATTAGCCTTTCTCTGGTGTCCGAGAATACAGTGTTACACTGTTCAAAACAGGCTATTAAACTTTAATTTATGCTCCTATATAGCTGATTTGCAATAACTATGTTTATGAAAACACATTTACACACATTTCTGTATAGCTCTGCTTTTAGATGCCATGGTCTCAGGATCTGCCGGTTGTAATAAACAGTAAAATACCCTTTAAAATAATAAAGGTTTCTTATTTTAAAATCTTGAGTGCTGGTTTGTAAGCTAAATATATATGTAGATTCAAAGACAAGAGATTCATAAGAAAGGAAAGTGGTCCTCAACAGTCCTTAATTTGTCAGTTTTCATATTAGAACAGATGGAATTACTCAACCCATAAAGTCAAAAATAATTTCACTACTAAAAACAGTATTAAAAGTACCTTGGTATTACCATAATGTATGTCTTTAGACATTGTACAAGGGTATTCTTGACTACCATGTAATTACCATGGTATACCAATATAGTAATCATTCAATAGCATGGTATTACTATCTAACAACCTGCAGTAGGTTGAATATATTGAGTCCAGTATTGTGTCCTGAACATCTATTCCTATAAGTGATTAAATATGTGTGACAGAGGGTCAGATTGTTGTGGTAGATAAATTCTTATTGATTCCACCGAGAGCCCTGTGCTCATAAAGGCATTGAGAGACCATGTGTGCTGCCAGTACAAGCACTGCTATTATGACCACAGCTGTAATGAATGCACTCTCAGGTTTCTATTTGAATAAAATTGGTTCAATGCCTGTATATTATTCCATGAAAAACAGGCTAAAATGTCCACAGACTTCAAGAAAGACTACAGAGAAATAATGGTCAAATGTCAACCCCATTTTATCTTTGGTATTCGCCTTATTGGGGATAACAAAAAACAGTAGATGATGTTGTTTGGTAAATGTGATTATTATTCATAAATTCTAACATTTTTTAAATACATTTATACATTTTTTAAATACATAATGTCTGATTCTACATTTATTTGATAAGCATCTCTGGAGGAACCTGACTGTAAAACATTCTAAAGGCTTTTAATAAATCACTGAAAAATTCTAACCATCTATTAAATTATATATATATATATATATCTATATAAATGACAGCAATAACCATACATATTTTTAAAAAATGTTTATTAACAAAACTTGCTATAAAAAGTAGCATTGACAATATGTGACCAAAAGTATCCAACTTAACATGAACAGAACATTTGGCTAGACAGGCAGTAAACAAAAACAGTATCAATACTGTATGGAGTGCAGGGATAGAGTAAACCTATATATCGTCATGGGAACCAGAGTGTACATCAGGTGCATTCAATGGCAAAAACATTAAACCGAAGACAGTTTAAAATAATGGCAATATAGATAAAAACAAAAATCATATAAAGCAGTTATTTTATCAAAATACAGCACAAAGAGAAACAATATTTAAATGAAGCTCAAGTCAAATACATGATAACTCAGAATAGAAGGTAAAAAAAAGATAGAATAACAAAACAGAAATAAATAGAGTTAGTAATAAAAAATTGTTGTCCTTTAAAAGATAACCCTCTTGTCTTTCTAATCTAAAAGGGGAGAGTTTTATCTGAGGTTTTATAGGATCAGTCCTTTTATCAGCCCTTTATAGGATCTAGATAAAAAGGAAGTCATATCTTGTCATATATAATATATCATCAAATGCTATCAATTGAGTCAAACTGTTCCTCGTTAAACAATCCCAGCACAATTCCATATCTAACATATTGATAAGCAGCACCTCACTCATAACATTTACTGGCATGTAACATCCCAGACTACATGTACTGGACCAGTATTAATCAGCAAATAATCATTTTCTAAAAAAAGTATTTGTCATATTTTCAAGAAAACAAAAGGTTAAATAGTGTAATAAAGATAATTAAATGTACAAAGTAAATTTAAAAATATATATGTGAAAAGATATATTCTCCAACATTTGGGGGGGAAAATATAAAAAAAAGCATAAATCTTTAAGAATAAGCCAAAACATGATAACATGCATCATTTAAAATATAAATGATAAATATTCAGGATTTATTTTCTGAAAAAATAGTCTTTGCTGTATGTAAACGTATCCTGTTTTAAGGATCTCTAGGTAAAAATTGTTTTCTTACAAAAGTAATTGTCTTGTCAAATTAAAAAAATAATTAAACCATGAATCAATCTTAAGCATAAGCTAAAACATGATAATGTGTTAAAAATAATAATAATAATAATAAAGATATATAAACTTTTATAAGATACATAAAACTTTTTTACTGGAAAATGACAAATACGGTTGAAGAAAGTGATTTTTTTGCAGTGTAGTCATATTCAGGACTAATGGTTGACTGGACGTTTGAAGCACTTGGCCTTCAAGTCATAAATCTTTTAATTAATGCCAAATATGATGTAAATACTGTATTTTAAGTCAAACTTTCTTTAAGAGATCAAAGTCAGTATATGAATCCAGTGATTTAGTATTTTGTCATACTAACTGAAATGATTGCATGTAAATGAACTTGGATTGCTATACATATCTCCAAAAATAACATTTGGGGAAGACACTTCCATCAAGTCATTTGTGAACTTATTGTGAACTGTATGAGGATTGTCTCCTAAATACCAAAAGGAGAGACTGTGTTTTTTTTTTTTTTGGTTCATAAAGACTCAGGGCTGTTCCTGTGCTCTTCATTTGGCCTTCACTGCGTGAAACACTACAGCAAGCTAATGTATGCACATGTGTAAATATAACTGCATATCTTTATGATATTGCATGTAAAGGTTGGTTCAATGTATATTTATACAGTGGCACCAAAAAATCAGAACACGTCAAGGAATAGTTCAAACAAAAATGAAAATTTGCTGAATATGTACTCACCCTCAGGCCACCCAAGATGTAGATGAGTTTGTTTCTTCATGGGAACAGATTTGGAGAAATGTAGCATTACATCACTTGCTCAGCAATGGATGCTCTGCAGTGAATGGGTGCTGTCAGAATGAGAGTCCAAACAGCTGATAAAAACATCACAATAATCCACAAGTAATCCACACCACTCCAGTCCATCAGTTATATTTAACATCAAACCAAATAAAATACAAATCCTCTATCCATTATATTGCATTTCAGTGAAAAAGTCGTCTCGTCTGAATCAGGAGAGAAATATGCACAGATCAAACAGTGTTTACAAGCAAAAACAGTTCAAAACAAATATGTGGGCGGATTTTGATGTGAGAGGACAATAATATGGTTTATGCACTCGTATTTCAACCGGAAGCAATGGTTTAAAGTTAGAAAGTCTTAATGATGGATTTGTTTCTTACAAACACGCAGCTTTTCACTTCACAGGACATTAACTGATGGAGCGGAGTGGTGTGGATTATTGTGATGTTTTTATCAGCTGTTTGGACTCTCATTCTGACGGCACCCATTCACTGCAGAGGATTTACTGGTGAGCAAGTGATGTAATGCTACATTTCTCCAAATCTGTTCCCATGAAGAAACAAACTCATCTATATCTTGGATGGCCTGAGGGTTACATAAAACATAAAAAATGTGGCATTCATTTTAAGAAAAGATTAAAGAAGCACAAAAAAGTAAATTGTGAGAAAAGATCTAGCATCATAGTTTGATGTTGTGTGTCTATGACATTCAGACATATTTAAGTGTGACCTAAGAACCCAAATACGTTTTGGGGACACTGTATAAAGATCCTGTATGTATGCAGATGTATGCATCATACTATAGATTTGAGCACATTGTGTGAAGCGAGGGTGTTTCATAGGGCCTTGGCGCTGGTGGTGTGTGTGGTGTGTGAGATGGGTTTCTGTGGGTAGCGACTGTAGTAGTACACTTGGAAGAGAATGGCGAAGTCCACGCACACCTGAAGGAGGCCGCAGATCCAGAACTGCATGGGAGCCTGAGTCAACAGGAAGTAGCCTGTCTTGAAAGTGTCTCCACTGGTCCACATCAACACCATCTTAATACTGGAGGGACAGGAAGTGCGAGAGAGAGTGTTATTAAAGTCTGGAGACGTGAGAAAGAGAGAGGCAGATCAAAACATGGAATTCAATAGGGTGTCCTTTCTTTTTCATATGACTGTATATATATTTTTTATTTTATTTTTTTTTTTTAGCAGAAATCTTTAAGCAATCTGATACAAATTTAAGATATATGTCTAATGACATATAAAGAAAAAGTCTAATGTAAATGTGTACTTTTTTTTTCTACTGAAAAAACAAATCATAAAAACACAGTTTAAGTTAGTTTTTTTTTTTTTGCATTATATAGTCATACTCTGGGCTGAGAAAGAGAGAGGCGTTTTGAACAAAAACTTGAAAAATTGAGAGAACAGGCAAACGTGCAGGACAAGTTACATTTAAAGGGATAGTTCACCCAAAAATGAAAATTAGCCCATTATTTACTCACCCTCAAAGCATCCTAGGCGTATATGGCTTTCTTCTTTCAGACGAATCCAGTTGGCTTCTGAGCGGCGCATGCGCAAAGCCGACCTCATACGTCATCCTCCCAAAACTGCTTCCGTTTACAACAGTGAGCGCAAGCTAGATTAGTGATTATTACGTTTTAAAAATTTTTATTTTTCTTACAAAAACGCATGGATTCGCTACAGGAGGCCTTTTTCACCCCCCGGAGCCATGTGAGGCACTTTTTATTATGGATGGATGCGCTTTATTTCACTTCTTTTGGACTGATGCACTGCAACACCCGCTGACTGCCATTAAACAGCTTGAAAGATCAAAGACAATTTTTAATATAACTCTGACTGGATTCGTCTGAAAGAAGAAAGTCATATACACCTAGGATGCCTTGAGAGTGAGTAATTCATGGACTAATTTTCATTTTTCGGTGAACTAACCCTTTAAGTTTCAATACTTAGGGTTTGAGATTTTGCTTCAGTTGCCTAAAAATTACACTTTCTATGTCTAATTTCTACAAAATTTCTCACAATAGTGAGAGGACATGAGGGTGGCTGGAGTGATATGGGTTTGGTCTTTATAACCACCACCTCTATAAAAAGAGGATGAGGCTTTTCATAATATCTGTCATTAGTTGGGAAAGGACAGGCGTAACATTGAGGCCTGACAGTTACAGTGTTCCCACAGGCCGGCTCCATCTGCTCCGCCTGTGGGTCTCATGCTCTCCTCAACGCTTTGCTTCTCACACTTGAAAAAAAGTACAAGATCACACATCCTACTGTAAAGGATTATACTGTCATCATTTACTCACAGTATTCCTTCCATGGAGCACAAAAGGAGAAATTTTGAAGAATGTGCTGGTCACTCTTTTCCATTCAATTACCATGAATGGAGACTGAAGCTTTCAAGCTTAAAAAAAAGTATCATGTCGGCGCTGATAGCCTTGTGGGCAGCGCTTGACATACAGTGCCGCTGCGCTACGGGTGTCCCGAGTTCGAATCCCGGCTCGTGGACCTTTACTGATCCCACCGCCTCTCTCTTTTTCCCCTATTTCTTCCTGCCACTACACTGTCCTATCTAAAATAAAGGCAAAATGCAAAAAAAAAAAAAAAACAAGTTTCATAAAGCTAGTCCATGCAACTCATACACTATATTCCAATTCTTCAGATAGCTTTGTGTAAAAAAAAAAAAAAAACACAGACAGAAACTTGGGTCAATATTAACTGATAACCCTAATTGTATTGAACATGCACTTGTAGTGTACTTCAAATTTTAAACGAGTATTTAAAAAAGAGATAATATTAATGAAATAACAGGCCACTTAAATATATTTAAAGAGAGACACTTTCATGACTGTTTCTTAACACACTTAAGTTGACTTTTTAAAAATGCAATTTGTAAAAATGTCAAATTTATATAGTAATTGATTATACATTTTAACTAGAGTGTTATTCAATACAATTACTTATGAAGTTATAATATATTTTAAATGTACTAAGTTTAAATAGTAATGACATTCAATTATATTTTACTTTATCATAAATCCATGTCAGTACACTTTAACCATATTTCAAAGACGATAGAAGTAATTATGAAATTACATATAAAGATGTGGATTTAAAGTTCAACTAATTGCATTTACTCTACATTTAAATTAAAAAACGTTTGCATTTAATTGCAATTAACATTCAAAGAAGTGTCCAAAAGCAAAAGTTCATTTTTTAAGCATATTATTTCTGTAATAATTAGCCTTTAAAAGTAAGCTAAAGTGTACTATTTCACAAGGGAATATTCCCCTCAAATGAGCTGTTAACCTCCAAAACCAGATCACTGGGTTTGTGGGTTGAGATCCAGATCAGTCTGATTCAGTTTTGTGACAAGAATCATTAAAATAGCGAATCACTAAAAAGATCCAATTTAAAAGCCTGGTCTGTTCATCAACTGGAACATCACTACTTTTCACATGAATGCAAAACTAATTAAATTTCCTCAACCAAATGGCATCAGAAGACTTGGTATTTCTCATGCATATTTTTATGGTGCAATATCATTTTGGAGCTTGACAGTCCCACTCACTTTAATCAAAGCAAAAAGAGTGACCAGGATATTCTTCAAAACTTCACTTTTTGTGTTCCACTGGAGAAAGAAAGGTTTGGAATTACATGAGGGCGAGTAAATAAGTTTCAGTACTGGGTGAATGATAGCTTTAAGATCTCTCCTCAAGTGCAGAAACCTTTGTGTAAACCTATTCAAACACTGAGAATGGCTTACATTTTAGGAAGGAGAATAAACAAACTTCCCTTGTTTGGCCATATTTGGTACATCAGCAACTTCACGCAGAACTGCACAGCAGTTTTTCATTTCCAGCCGCAGAATGAAAGAGGGATTTCAGTGTGTGTACCACACACACACACACACACTATTTGACTGGGATAAAACTAATTCCACCTGCATAAAGCTGTTCCACCATTGCTGTTTCGTATTAAACAAATAAATTATTCAAGCTGTGCATCTTCTCAAGTGCAGAAACCTTTGTGTAAACCTATTCAAACACTGAGAATGGCTTACATTTTAGGAAGGAGAATAAACAAACTTCCCTTGTTTGGCCATATTTGGTACATCAGCAACTTCACGCAGAACTGCACAGCAGTTTTTCATTTCCAGCCGCAGAATGAAAGAGGGATTTCAGTGTGTGTACCACACACACACACACACACTATTTGACTGGGGTAAAACTAATTCCACCTGCATAAAGCTGTTCCACCATTGCTGTTTCGTAATAAACAAAGGGGGGCATACTACAGGACTTTTTGCTGTGAATTAAATGTCAATAACCAGCCTGAATGTATGATGGTGTGTGTTGACATTAACATGAGTAAATATAATTTGACCAAGTAGTATTTGTTACTGTAACAATATCCCTGTTAACCTGTTAATCAGATGGTAGCTTTCTGAACTGAGTTCAGGGAAAGCTGGAAGTCAGGATTAGAGACAGGATTTGGGATGGTGTTGAGTTTAGGGATAGAGGTTAGGACTAGATTTGTTTTTCTCCAGTCAACAACAGATATTGATACAGGAAGTCGCCCTACCTGGTAATTACATAGTGTACATACATATATGTACAATTAATAATTTTATTCAGCAAGGACACTTTAAACGGATCAAAAGTGACTGTAAAGGCATTTATAATAAAGGTCAATCAGTATATCACCAAGACTGATATATCAGCCAATATTTGGCAGTTTTTTGTTCAGCCAAAAAGTGTTGGAAGCAGTTTTTTTCTGACAGTGATGGGACTTTTATTTTGACAGCACTAAGAAGGCCAGCACTTGAATGCAGACATGAGTGTACTCTTTAAACCCTTGATTTCAAACAATGCTGCACTATATGCAGTTAGCCGCTGTTATATTTGTGTCATATGTCACTGTGCACAACAATGTAAAATTAGTGTTACCTGGTCTTTATTTGAGAAAATATGACACTTTCTGAGCACACTTACTGTTCTGTTCCTTTTTATTCATTGTTTTTTAAATTTTATTTAAATTTCTTAATTTGTGAAGAACACTATTACTAATAGGATTACAGAATCAAGATGTTGCGAAAGCAAACATCTGTTTATTTTACAGATGTTTACCAAGTGCAAGTAATTTTTTTCATATTGACTAATTTTACAATGATTTCTCATTTAAAAAATCTACATTTCATTGCAGCAACTGTTATGCATGTTATTTAAATATAATGGTATAATATCACATTATATCGGCCACTGGTCACCCTGCTCTCGAAGTTATCGTTATTGACCATCCAAAAAAAAACATTGGTCGAACAATAATGTTGCAAAAGAGGTTTTTGTGACACTGAAGACTGAAGTAATGGCTGCTGAAAATCCAGCTTTGCATTAAAGGAATAAATACAAATTAAATTACATTCAAAAAGAATCCAAAAAAAAACATTGGTCGAACAATAATGTTGCAAAAGAGGTTTTTGTGACACTGAAGACTGAAGTAATGGCTGCTGAAAATTCAGCTTTGCATTAAAGGAATAAATACAAATTAAATTACATTCAAAAAGAAACAGTTATTTTAAACTGTAAAAATATTTCACAATTTTACTGAATTTTTCATCAAAATCTAAATGCTGACTTGGTGAGCAGAAGACACTTCTTTAAAAAAAAAAAATCATACCGACCCCTAAACTTTTGTATGATAGGGTATATGCACACTGAAACTTAGTAGAGTTTGAAAATCGATTGCAAAGACTGTGTATCTTTCAAGTAGACTAAACAGCTGGGTGTGAAGAACAAAACAAAGCTGGAGAAAAGAAAACAGAGAGTATAAAAGACTGAACAAATCTTTTCTTGCCCAAAAGAAATGGAGTCAAGTGGGGCTGCAGGCAGAGAGCCGAGGTACACACTGTTTTCTCCTCTTTGTTTGGCTCTGTGTTACACTCAAAGCAGAGCTGAGAGTGAGCCTGATCCACGGCATCTGACAAAAGGCCACTCTAAGAGCTTAAAGAGATGAAAGAGTGCTCTTAGTGCCGCCGGGCCACAGCGATCGTCCCTGTGATACAGTAATAAACCACTCGACACTCCACACAACAGCACAGTTTAATGAGTGTGAGCGATGATGTGCACAGGGTCATGATCAGTTACATCATTAAAGGCGAAATATGTACGTTTACCACACTAGCAACACCAAACCACTGGAAAAAATAAAGATTGTTTCCCAACATATTTCCTAAACACATGGGAAGCTTGTTTTGCACCATAGTTGCACTACTGACGCAACGCATGCCTCATATTGTAGACAACTGAAGACAACATAAAACTGCTTACACAAACACTGTAATACTGAGTGATTAGATTTTCATTTGAAGCCCTGAATCTACTCTTTTACCAAAAACACAGTTTCCTCTTTCAAAGTAAACAAAACAAAAACAAACTAAACAAAACCAAGACAAACAAAACACCAAAAAACAAAACAAAATGAAAAACAGAACAAAACAAGACAAAGAAACACAACACAACAAAAAAACATGACAAAACAAACAAAAAACACGAGAAAATAAAACAAAAAAGGTCAAATGTTATAAATTACTTTATTATATACTTTGTGTTATGTCAGACAGCTTGTTTTACAAACGCAAACAAAAATATAACGTAGAAATAGGCAGAAAACGAAATATTCCTTCCTAGCAGCAAGTAATAATTCCAACAGCAGATCTATAAACAAGTATTACGCAGGACACTCACGTGCAGCCGTCTGTCTCTTCTGTTGACTAATCACTTGACCCATAGCTGACCTACTGACCAAAAGCATGCCTCAAATGGCAGACAACTGTAAACAATCCCATCATGCACTGCAATATGCTTTTCCATTTCTGATAAAAATTTCCATCAAAGATGGCAAGTATTGAAAGAAAATTGTTTGAGCCAGTTAAAAATGAACATTTTATTGCAATGAAATGCAGTGCTAGTTTCATGTCTCTTCTCGCTTTTTTTCCCCAAATAATTTTAAATCAAATTAATATTTCATACCCACATGTTTATTAATTTGGTAAGTAGCCGTGTAATAAGTGTGATAATGTAATAATGTGTAAGCTAGTGTACAAGGTAGGGATGTAACGATTCACTCAACTCACGATTCGATTCACGATTTTTATTTCACGATTCGATTCGATTCACGTTTGAATCGTCACATATTTGAATCGATTTTCAACCGGCTCGCGGTTAATCGTTACATCCCTAGTACAAGGTGATAAAAAACTCATGACAACTTCATTTTTAGCATGACAGTCAGAGAGTATGAATAAAATGAGAAGGTATAACTAAAAATATCTATTTACTAATATCTATTTATTATTTAATGTTTCACATAAAACTAAATATCTTATAACATCTATAATACTCAGAATTTCATCGGAAGCACTAAGGCGAAACTAAACAAAAACAAAATAAAACAAAAAATTACACAAAAACCCAAAACAAAACACTCTCTCTTCTAAAATAACATTTTACATCAATTTATATAATCAATTGGTAAGTAGCCATGCAATGTGTGATAAAGTACAATCAGCTGATTTGTGTAAAATAAAACCATGATTAAATAAATGCTTGTGTTTCCCTGCATTACACCTTAAATTAGAGAAAATGTGTTTTCATAAGAGATACTAGAACTATCAAAAACAGAAAACAGAAGACTCTGTTTCTCTGACTAAAGAAAATATCTTCATTAATCAGATTAACCAAAAACTAGGTTTACTGATGGAAAGTTTCAGATGTGGGCAATGCTGGTGCGTGCCATCAAACCAATTGTGGTAAAAGGAAATAAAAAAAAGAGAGCAGTGATCAATTTTAACAGCTGCCATGGAAACCGTCAGGAATCAGGAGGCTGAGGGTTGCCATGGCTTCCATGATACAGTATAAACAAATCTGTCTTTCCATCCTGACTTCGAGCCTAACAGCCAGACTCCTGCAACAGTTACCAGAGAATCACAACAAATACTGTAAGTGCAGCAGCACTGCAACACTATGCTGGTTGCCACTACAAACAACGACTGGTCGACTAACCCTAGAGAAACATGAGGCTGGTAAAGCCACACTAACACCCACACATTAACATCCAAGAGACAGCAGAGATCAGCACATCAAAGACATATTAATAATATTCTGTAAACTGGACGAGAAGGTGTTTTCTTATTTATTTCTGTTAACCATAAAAACACATTTTGAGAAGCTACAATGTTGTGGTTGTTAAGGTACATTTTAAATCAATTTATTATTATTATTATTTATGTATTTATTTTTCATGATTAATGCATTCAGTTCCAGGAAAGAAAGCAAATGCAATGTGTGTAACTGGGTTTGGCATTTTGTGTGAATGACACAAAGAACAGAATGTGGCCATGTTCACACAGCAGCAGAATACGGTTGTCAGTCCTGTTTTACAATTTAAAATAACTGTTTTCTATTTGAATATATTTTAAAATGTAATTTATTTAATGAATCTCCATTTGGTGTTTAAGAAACATACCTTGTTATTTTTTTGTGGAAATCGTGATATACAGTATGTATTTTTATTTTTTTTGAATTATTTGGCAACGTTCACACAGCAGCAGAATACGGTCGTCAGTCCTGTATTTGAGTCCTTAATACGTTACGTTCAACCGCATTCTGTAACCGAACTCACACCCGTAAATTTTCAGGACTCACAACCGCATTCTCGGAACACACACGCGGTGTGAACGGAACAGGACGGAAAACTAATTGTCTGTCACGTTATACAGTGCGAGAGAGAGCCGCTCTGACGCACAAACGCCTACTTACCGCGAGTTGCGTGTTTTCATGTGCGGTTTCAGTACCTTCTTTATGTTATGTCACTTCAGTGACAGAGAAATGAGCTGTGTGTCATCTGAAATGGACGTCGCCATCTTTGATTTTACTTTGGTCACTGTTGCTATGGTAACTGGTAAGACTCCCGTTGCACGTTCACACAGACAGTATTCGAGACGCTACTGTAAGCTGCTGTGTGAACGGGACATTTCGAGACTCACACCTGTAAGAAAATGCGGTTGTCAATCCCAAAAACTGACAGTGTGAACGTAGCCATAAAGTCAGGGCCGGTTCTAGACATGTGGAGACAATTTAAATTTTGTACATTTTAACACATTACTATCTTTAATATTTTTGAAAGAAGTCTCTAATGCTCATCAAGCCTGCATTTATTTGATCAAAAATACAGAAAAAAACAGAAATGTTGTGAAATATTACTACAATTTAAAATAATGGTTTTCTATTTTACTGTACTTTAAAATATAATCTTTTTCTGTGATGCAAAGCTGAATTCTCATCATTCATTACTCCAGTTACATGATCCGTCAGAAATCATTCTAATATGCTGATTTATTATCAATATTTTATAACCTGTGATACTTTTTTCAGGATTTTTTGATGATTAAAAAGGTGTTTAAAAAAAATAGAAATGTCTTTACTATCACTTTTTTTTTATCAATTTAACACATCCTTGCTGAATATTACTGTTTTTTTTGTATTAAATAAATGCAGGCTTGATGAGAAAAAACATTACAAATAGTAATGTGTCCAAATTACTGTATGTACATATTAACCAAACTTTATCTAAAGTAATCTCTTTTTTGTCTGTTGAGGATGTTATTATAGCCTATTATTATTATTATTTTGCAGTAATTTGTTCAGTAATTTATTCACAGCTCCTGACTACCACTTCAGTAAATGCACATCAGTGCTTTTATCATTTCTTTAGCTGCGGTATGGGCAGGATTTCCCCCTCCCATTTGATCAATATTGACTACAGATATCGTCCTATTATTAATATTAATAATATGATATTATGTATTGCATTGTTACCTTAAAGATGCACTATATACACAAATCAAGTGGATGTGAAAGAGACGGCACTACTTAGCAGAAAAGAAGTACATTTCTAGTTAGTGTTCTAGCTAGTCTTAGTTAGTCGAAACTGAAATGAACGGTTATGTTGGAGCAGTAATGTAATGATCAGCAGAATTTAGAAGACACTCACATCTGAGGTCCTTTTTTTAAACATTAAAAAATGTTAGTGTTTGCTTTTTGACTTTGAATACAAACTTTTTTGCTTTTACTTTTGTAGCTATTTTGCTAGTCAGCTCCCGACGCGATGTCATTCATTGTACGTGCAAATTGAAAGCGTCGTGTCAACGGCGCTCTTTTAAATTCGTAATAAAGCGGTGAATGATCGGTCCAGAAATTATGCTGATCGACAGAACAAGTTTATATTTATAATACATTGCAATCACTCCAAAATAGATGACGCAAACTCACACACCTGCATTAGGAGCTGTAATTCTTTGCGTGCCTATTTAGCCTTTTAATTCACGCCACCTGAAGGATGTTTTCATTACAGCAAACAATCAGAAGGCGGGACCCGCTCTGAATCGACAACATTAATTGGTTTAATTGCAGGTGAGTGACAATTCAACTATATCCAATGAACAATAAGGCTAGTATTTAGCTGCCTCTCTTGACTGGTGGACTAGCGTATAGCAGGTGTTACGGTTATGGAGGCTCCGCCTCAAAGCCCTGAGGCCCTAGGCCAGGGGTCTCCAAACTTGGTCCTGGCGGGCCGGCGTCCTGCAGAGTTTCTCTCTCTCTCTCTCTCTCTCTCTCTCTCTCTCTCTCGCGCTCTCTCTCTCTCTGAATTCTGCAATAGTTCAATAAAAAAAACACCCATTTCCCCATATTTTATGAATGTTTGTGTAAGACTGATGTTTTTGCTGTTAGGCCTCAATCTTCTGCTAATGTTCTTTTTGTGAGTGATATTTCATTTTTCATTCATCTGTGATGATTATCACCATATCTTGGTGCAAAATTACTTTACTTTTGTTAAAAGTACTATCTATTGATTCTTTTTTATACAGATTTCAGTCAGACCCTAATTCCCACTATCTTCCTAATATCACAGAGCCCGACTTTTGACTTCTTTTTGACTGTAAAAAAAAATTCCAAAACCAACCCAAACCTAAAAACCTAAAACAAAAATCACACAACCAAAAAACAACCAGACCAAACCAAAACAAAACAAAATCAAACAAATAACCAAACCAAACAAAAAACAATAAAATCACCAAACTAAATAAAAAAAACACAAAACAATCACAAAAACAAAACAAACAATAAACAATAAAATCGCAAAACAAAAACAAACCAGAAGAGAACAAAATCAAACAAAATTAAAAAACAAACAAAACAAACAAAAAAGTGAAGTTTAGTAAAATAAAAGAATGTGTTGTTTACTGTAAAGGCCTCAGACCTTGGGCAATCAAAGGCAGTAGCAGAGTGAACAACAGAAGGAGATCAAAAGTCCTGCCTGAGCGTCTCTAGCTGAGAGGATGTGTCAGATGTCAACGGCATGAACACGCCACCAACAGCCTGAGAAACAGGGTGTTCGACATAAAGCAGTCATTACAAACACACTGCTGTGAAATACTGCTGTCCTGCACAGCTTCTCCCGACAGAAGTGTGGAGGGCAACTTCCTTTTGTGGGAGCGTTCAATTCACCCAGCCTCAAATCTACAGGAACGCACAACTTAATGAATGGTTTGTTTGCAGCCCGTGGATACAAGCCAGCCTGCTGCTCAGTAAACACATATATGAAACTAGAGCTGGCTGCTATTGCAGGGCAGCCACGAGATAATTCACACGACTAAATAAGGCACTGAGGGTTCTCCAACTCGAACTAACAGGACTCTGGCGGTGAACCTTATAAGGCCGGCTGTGGGGGTCACCGCTTTCCCTCCCATTGCGATTCATTAACGTTCAACTGATGGACGACATAATAGAGTAACATGAGGCCAGAGATTAATTCACAGCAACAGTTGCCAGGTAAACAGCTCACTCTGAAACAACTAACAATGGCTGAATAACTACAAAAAAAAAGAATGGGGGAAAACAATATAAGATGGAACGTTTTACCATTTGTTTTGATCAGTGCAGCAAAAAAAAAAATAAAAATCTTAATTCAATTTAGTCTTGTAATACAAGGCTGTCTCCAGGAGATAAATCGTGAGAGATTGTGGAGGATCTACACTGAACACTGTGTGGATATGAATCTGATATGACTGCAGTGGAAGTGAACATAAATTACTTTAGGTTCAGTGTGACATTCAGGGAACATAAACCAGATATAGCAGCAGAACAGTGCTGTCCTTAAGACAGATGGAAGTTTTTGAAGGTCTCTGGCCTCAACGATGCAAAGACAAATCTGTAAAACTGCTCACTGCGGTAGCTCATCATCACTGATTTAAATGCATACATGCCTCATTGTAAAATTCATTGCCTTATGCTTACATGTTTTTACTTTTGTAATAAGCCTAATTTGTATATAATATTCTATAACTTCCTGCTAAACCTAATTTGTATATTTTAAAGGTCAATGTTGGGGAAAGTTACTTTTCAGCAATAATAAAATAAAACACAAATGTTATGTTTATCTAAAGTAATTTTTGCTTATTAGTGTGGTTGAATTGGATCATCGAAGGTCAGCAGCAAAGACATTGATTAAAAAATGGGATTAAATACATAAAGGATATTTGTGTTATTTAACATATTTAATTATTGCTGGTTTGCACCATATTCTGAGTTTGCATTTCAATGTTTTTATTCATTTTGAGAAAAACTGAATGTGTTTTTGTGTAAGTCAGATGAGTAAATGCATGTTGACATTTAGTCTAGAACTACAGTAGGCAGTAGCAAGTTCCTGTGCTTGCTTGCAGCAGCAGCAATAATCTACAACTACAGCAATAACCAACAGCAGCAGCAATTCGGTAGCAGCAGCAGCGTAGCAGATCTATTCCGCCAAGACCAAATACATTAACATTGTCATATCCATCACCATGCTAAAATCTTCAGAGAGTTGTCATGATTGAACTTGTGGTACCCCCAACACTGTTAAAGGTGCAGTATGTAATATAGTCAGCTGGCAGTTGAAATGGATACTGCAGACCAAATTCAAAACTTTGTTTCTTTCGCCCCTTCCTCCACAGACTCGACGTTCATGCAGGTTGCCAGATTGAGGACACGCAACAGGAACAAGTACAACTGACAATGGAAAGCGATGAGCCTTACACTGTAAGTTGATTAGTTGATTTATTTGCATTTTAATATGCCTCTGGTCACAGAGTTTTTTTTTTTTTTAGATGGATGGCAAGGTTGCTCATTCGTTTGCTCACTGTAATATGCCGTGTTTTCTGCCAACCGGCAACCTGGGCTGTTAAAATACTATTGGTTAAACTGGCAGTAGGCGGAGTCACACAGACCAAAACAAAAACATTCCGACATGGAACACACATTTCAAAGTAGAATAACTGGCTGTAGTATTGTTTTTATGTGAACTTAGCATGTTTCCTAAATATCTGCAAACAAATTATGGTATTTTTACGCTTTAGTACAGTCAAAAAACTACATACAACACCTTTTAAAATATAATTTTCAGAGTAATTCTCATAAAGGTCATGGAACAGATTGGAGTTGTGCTAGCATTCTTAACCAACCACGACAGAGATATGTGACAAGCGACAGAAGATTCTATTTTTGCAATGATTTTTATTTCTGTACAATATTGCAGTTGTTTAATTTGAGTTCCAAATATAATTTTAGCATGATTTTAATAGAAATAATGAAAGAGATAATGGATAATTTACATTAAATCTTTAAAACAAGAAAGTTAATAGAAACAACAAGAACGTTCAAAATGTGAACTCTTGTTATCAAACAAGTGTATTTCATAACAAAGATTGTGTCACTTAGTATGTTTTGAATCACATTAAAATTGTGTAATTTTTATTAATTTTATTATGCATATTTCGTTGCGAGTGCGAGACAGCAGGGTGCTTGCAGATGTATTTATGGATGGATATGCAGATGGATTTATTTGGTAAGTAGTCAGGTAAAAAAGCAGAATGATGTGCAGTCAGTAAGATTTTTTATTTTACTTTTATTCACCAAGGATGCATTAAATTGATCAAAAGTTACATAAAGACATTTAACATCTAATACATTTCTAATAAATGCTGTTTTTTAAGCTTCTATTCATGAAGGAATCCTAAAAAAAAGTTTCAACACTGGTAATAATCAGAAATGTTTTCAGAGCAGCAAATCAGCATATCAGAATGATTTCTGAAGGATAATGTGACACTGAAGACTGGAGTAATGATGCTGAAAATGCAGCTTTGATCACAGGAATAAATTACATTGTTTTAAAAAATGTATTCAATTAGAAAACACTTATTTTAAATTGTAATAATATTTTACAATTTTATGCTTTTACTATATTTTTGATCAAATAAATGCAGCCTTGGTGAAAATAAGACACTTTTGAACAGAAGTGTATATATATATATATATATGTGTATATATTTATACGGCTTTCTTCCATCATTCCTCTCTATCGGCTGAACGGAGACACACACACACACACACACACACACACACACACGCTGGAAAACAGAGCACAGGATGGCATCTCACAGTGTGAGACGCTACCAAACACACTAAGTCACACTGACAGGATGTGTCTTTACAGCACACACTGTAGCTCTCAAAAGGTTATGCAAGATAATACGCCTCTCTCACACACACACAATGCATCTTATTCCATGGTCTGTTGGAATTCTTGATTCTGATTGTCTGGCAGGTATGCATTAAAACCGTTTAAAGGTCCCATATTGTCAAAACTGAAATTTCCTGGCTTTTTTCATGATAACTGAGGTCTAGGTGCTATGTAACTAAGGACATCAAAACCTAAAATAAAACTCCAGAAAGGTGTACAATATGGGACCTTTAATGCACAGGTAGTTCCAAGTCAGTTTAATCACTGTTCTATATGAATGCGCCACTGCTTTAAATTGACACACAAACGCACACACACATCACTAGGACAGAGAGAGAGAGAGATCGGAGATCTCACTGCGCACACAGAAACATTCAGGAGTACGCTGACCCGCGACTTTTATTAATAAAATTGCTTAGATACTGGATCACTGCATTATATTCCTCAGCAACGAGGAGAAAATCTCTGTTTAAGTAACTAAACTCACAACTTCATTGTTTGTAGAGAGAGACGCACAGACGCAGGTAATTCACACACACAACTGTCATCTTTCTCTCTCTCGATCAAACGATCGATAATTTATTCAAATAAATGCAATCTAACTGCACTATTTCATCTCTGTGTCTGATTTGAAGTGGCAGAATGCTAGAGCTAACGAGCCGTAACTGACGAAAATAATGTCATTTTTACCCATTCGGTCAAATATAATATATTCGCTTCGCGTCGGGTAGTTCTTTGCCTCCACGTCGTGCATTTAAAATCCTTTAATGCACGGCAAACCGTTGATTATACCTTACTTATACAATCTAACAGCCACTCTGAAACATTACCTGATTACTATTTTTGTCTGATTCATTCATTTTGAGTTCAGTTTCCGCCACTGTGTCCAGTTTTATTACTTAATTTGTGCTTTGTTTAATGTGTGGTCATACAATCACATGTACAGCAAAATAAAACATTAATAAATAAAAAAGTCCACTAAACCAGTTAATGTGTATATCTAAGGTATCTATATTTGATTCCCGTAGCTTAGCAACAGTATTTCATAAACCAGATGAGCAGGAAGTCTGACTAGCAGACATCAAGGAGTGACTAAGCTGCCACATATCACTTCCCATGTTCCTCTGTTCAAGCAGAGCAGTGGAGGATTCTGGACTCACTCACCAGAGCAAGATTGAGTGGGAGTAAAAATGTCAAGGTGGTCATATGATAATTATTTTAAGTAAGTAACTTTTCTTCCCCCTGAGGTCCACTAATAAGGTTAATGAAGGTTTTTGTCACAATTTTTTTCCCATTTCCACCCTCTCTGAGCCTTAGATTTAAAGTCACAATAAAACATAAGTAGCAACAGATTTTTCATCTAATTGTGTTGTCCAACCAACAGCGTGAGTTTGGGGCGACCCAATCATTTTGTCCAAAAAATGGCTTAAGTTTGGGGCGACCCAATCATTTTGTCCCAAAAATGGTGTGAGTTTGAGGCAACAATATCAGTTGTCCAACCAACAGCGTGAGTTTGGGGCAACCCTATCACTTTGTCCAACCAATGGCTTGAGTTTGGGGCGACCCAATAATTTTGTCCAACCAATAGCTTAAGTTTGGGGCGACCCAATCATTTTGTCCAAAATATGGTGAGTTTGAGGCAACAATATCAGTTGTTCAACCAACAGCGTGAGTTTTGGGCAACCCTATCACTTTGTCCAACCAATGGCTTGAGTTTGGGGCGACCCAATCATTTTGTCCAAAACATGATGTGAGTTTGAGGAAACAATATCAGTTGTCCAACCAACAGTGTGAGTTTGGGGCGACCCCTGTCACTTTGTCGAACCAATGGCTTGAGTGTGGGGTGACCCAATCATTTTGTCCAAAACATGATGTGAGTTTGAGGAAACAATATCAGTTGTCCAACCAACAGTGTGAGTTTGGGGCGACCCCTATCACTTTGTCGAACCAATGGCTTGAGTTTGGGGCGACCCAATCATTTTGTCCAAAAAATGGTGTGAGTTTGAGGCAACAATATCATTTGTCCAACCAACAGCCTGAGTGTGGGGCAACCCTATCACTTTGTCCAACCAATGGCTTGAGTTTGGGGAAACACTATCAGTTTGTCTAACCAATGGTATGAGTTTTGGGCTGACCCAATCACTTTGTCCAACCAATGGCTTAAGTTTGGGGAAACACTATCATTTTGTCTAACCAATGGTATGAGTTTTGGGGTGACCCAATCACTTTGTCCAACCAATGGCTTGAGTTTGGGGCAACCCTATCACTTTGTCCAACCAATGGCATGAGTTTGGGGAAACACTATCAGTTTGTCTAACCAATGGTATGAGTTTTGGGGTGACCTAATCAGTTTGTCCAACCAATGGCTTGAGTTTGGGGAAACACTATCAGTTTGTCTAACCAATGGTATGAGTTTTGGGGTGACCTAATCAGTTTGTCCAACCAATGGCTTGAGTTTGGGGAAACACTATCAGTTTGTCTAACCAATGGTATGAGTTTTGGGGTGACCCAATCACTTTGTCCAACCAATGGCTTAAGTTTGGGGCGACCCAATCATTTTGTTCAACAAATGGTATGAGTTTGAGGCAACACTATCACTTTGTCTAAACAATGGTGTGAGTTTGGGGTGACAAGAGTGTTTCAGGAAACCATTTTATTGGTTTCTTTACTATTGTTCTTCATTAATTTTCGTTAACAACAGGAGTAAAGAATGTTAAACTCCAACATCTCTTTAGCATAAAAGCGGTCTTCAGGAAGATAAACTTCTAAGTTAAAATATTAATACCACTGAAGAATGTTTGATGAATCCTTTGATGAAGCAAAAACATTCGCATACAAACCTCATGCCTTCAGTAGATTTGTTCCGGTAGTTGCAGTAGAGCTGTGGAGTTCCCAGCATGGCCTCTGTGAATACGGCCAGGAAACCCAGGCTCTCTACGAACAGAACTGAGTCCAGTAGCAGATACGTCACATAGGCGGCCAGCACCATGAATGCCAGCACACACTGCAGGTAATCCACAAAACGACTCCAAGACCAGAAGTAGTTCCAGTCAAAGTCTAGAATTCAGAAAGAGAGAGAGTACACATTAAAAATAATATGTGCATGAAGTACTACAACTCATACTGGTTGAAAGGTGTCAACTTGACAACCAGGGGGATTTTTGTATACCAATGATAGTAGAGGGTTCATGGAAATTTCCGAAAGACTTTTAGGAGAACATTTTGAGCTCTGAAAGGCAGTATTCTCAAAATAGACCATTTTTTTATTTTAAAACTTTAGATATTTAGATATTACCAATGAATTTAATCATTTTAACCACCTGTCTTTATCAAGTTCTTCCTTTCAACAATACATTTCCTAGAACATTGAAACACTGGTCACATATACAGTATGCATGAATTATGCTTAGGATTGTGTTAGTAGTGATGAAGGGTTGAATCAAGTTCAGACCACAGACCCTCTAAGACAATGGTTTGCAGCCATGTTCTGACAGGATCACAGTCAGCAGGGGAAAACAATGCTAAATTCAAACAAACAAATAAATGAAAATAGCCAAATAAACAAACAAACAATTCAATAATTACACCATTCAAAATTTGGGGTTGGTAAGAATTTTGAATGGTCTCTTCTGCTCACCAAGACTGCATTTATATGATCAAAAATACAGTAAAACAGTAATATTGTAAAATATTATTACTATTTTAAATAATACAGTAATATATTTTAAAAGCAATTTATTTCTGTGATGCAAATCTGAATTTTCAGCATCATTCCTCCAGTTTTCGGTGTCACATGATCCTTCAGAAATCAGTATAATATGCTGATTTGCTGCTCAAGAAACATTTCTTATTTATTATAATTTTTAAAAGCAGTTACATTTACATTTACATTTAGTCATTTAGCAGACACTTTTATCCAAAGCGACTTACAATTGGGGGATACATAAAGCGATTCTTCTTAAAGAGGCAAACAGACACAGGAAGTGGTTGTAATACCAAGTTATTAGACATTGTTCAAATAAGTACAAGCTAGAAAGAGAAGGAATAAATAAACAGAGATAATTTTATTATTATTTTTTTTTATGATGAAGTCAAGTAGCTTCGAAAGAGATGGGTTTTCAGCTGTCGCTTGAAAATTGTCAGGGATTCAGCATTCCGGATAGGGGTGGGTAGAAATAGGCAGAAAACGAAATATTCCTTCCTAGCAGCAAGTAATAATTCCAACAGCAGATCTATAAACAAGTATTACGCAGGACACTCACGTGCAGCCGTCTGTCTCTTCTGTTGACTAATCGCTTGACCCAAGTTATGACAGTGACCAAGCAGTTTAAATACTCTACGGTCGCTGTGGCCGCCTTCTAATTAGCACAGCCAATAGTCTATAGCAGGCCAATTCCTCAAATCGAAACTACAGTTCGCACTTAAATGCAGGAAGGGAGCAATTAAATTACACGCGCTCCTTCTTAGCCGAGGTTCAATTATTATAATTACCAGAAAGTGCAATCAAAAATACAAACGCAAACAAAAATATAACGTAGAAATAGGCAGAAAACGAAATATTCCTTCCTAGCAGCAAGTAATAATTCCAACAGCAGATCTATAAACAAGTATTACGCAGGACACTCACGTGCAGTCGTCTGTCTCTTCTGTTGACTAATCGCTTGACCAGTTGTGCTTCTTCATATTTTTGTGGAAATTGAACAATTAACAAAACCACACAAGCTAAGAGACATGTACCTTGCACATGGTTTTTGTGCAGTGAGTTATTGACAATTTGTCAAAATAAAATTTTGCACAATCTGCAATTTAGGTACTGTGTTGGGCGACCACACATCTAGAGTGAAATCTGGGTCCTAAAGTACAACCAATTCTAAGACCGTAAGACCCCCTCAAAAAATGCTTTTTTATGATCAAGGCAATCAGCAGGGATGAGGCTGACTGGATTCTGACCTGAAATAATCCACTTTCTCCAATTATTTAGGCCTCGTCGATGGAGGCTGAACTCAGATAACTCATAAGCCTGTAAGTCAGCTCTCCGCCCATCCGTCAGTGGATGAGAAGAGCATATCTAATCAAATCACACTGGGAGCTTCAACGACGGTTACTCTCATAAAGCGGCACTGGAAATGTCGAAGCAACAAAGTACAAGCAGAGGCCAAAACCGAAGCATGAGGACCACAGTGACATCAAGAGTGGCATGAAAATGTCAGGGCATGTGGGACAAAGCTGAAAGAGAAGAGAATGACACAAAAGAAGAGTCCAAAGCACTGCTATGACAGGTCTAGATGGACTGAAGCAGGGGAAAACACACATATTCAGTGAATAAATGTAGAGCTTTTATTCAAACACGATCCCAGCAATTCATTGCTTGGTGTGCCTCTCTCTTTGGATGCCAGCTGTGCTCACAAAACCCAATGAAGAGTGGGCAGTAGAGCTTAGATACAAGTGTGTTAGGTAATGTGTTTGTTTGGGTAGAACGTTTTACATCCAAAACTCTGCCTCAGTATCTGCAATCTTTGTTTGCTCCATTACTTGCGGTGTTTGCTAAAGTCCTTTTCGAACAAAGTTTAAACAAACCTCTAACCCTAGAGTTGCAATGTATGAAGCACAGCCCACACAGCGGACGCTGCCAAAACAAGCTGCTTCTTACTGATCAACACAACAAATTCACATGCCCAAATTCATTAAACTAGAAGCCGATGGGAAATCCGGATGGGGAAATGGGGAAAAGTCCATTGAGAAGACAGTATTTTGCCCCGCAGAATTTTGTCATGCAAATGCGACTGCACCATAAACTATGGAAGCCCGTTTCCGCCACTGAATAAAAAATAAAAGAGGTAATTGCGACTTTTTATCTCACAATTCTGACTTTTTTTCTCAGAATTGCGTGATAGAAACTCGCAATTCTGACTTTTTTTCATCGTGGTATAAACTCGCAATTGCGAGTTAAAAAGTCATAATTGTGAGATATAAACCTGCAATTCTGAGAAATAAAGTCACAATTCTGAGAAATAAAGTCAGAACTGCGAGATATAAACTCACAATTCTGACTTTTTTTCTCGCAATTGCGAGTTTATATCTCGCAATTATGACTTTTTTTCTCGTAATTCTGTGAGATATAAACTCACAATTGCGAGTTATAAAGTCAGAATTGTGAGATATAAACTCGCAATTCTGAGAACATATCAGTGTTTTTTCCACCCTCAAAATTGGACTTTAACTCGCAATTGCGAGTTTATATCTCACAGAATTACGAGAAAAAAAGTCAGAATTGCGAGATATAA
>NW_015546025.1:223914-224179 GCF_001515605.1 Sinocyclocheilus anshuiensis | reverse complement strand
AAAGTCAGAACTGCGAGATATAAACTCACAATTCTGACTTTTTTTCTCGCAATTGCGAGTTTATATCTCGCAATTATGACTTTTTTTCTCGTAATTCTGTGAGATATAAACTCACAATTGCGAGTTATAAAGTCAGAATTGTGAGATATAAACTCGCAATTCTGAGAACATATCAGTGTTTTTTCCACCCTCAAAATTGGACTTTAACTCGCAATTGCGAGTTTATATCTCACAGAATTACGAGAAAAAAAGTCAGAATTGCGAG
>NW_015546025.1:211568-223685 GCF_001515605.1 Sinocyclocheilus anshuiensis | reverse complement strand
TGTGTGTGTGTGTGGGTGCGCTTGTGTGTGTGTGTGGGTGTGCTTGTTTGTGTGTGTGTGTTTGTGCATGTAGTTTTTCATTATCAATGATGACACTCATTGTTATTAATTACCATGCCACAATTATTTTATATTAAATTTAGCATAAAAGGCAGTACAACAAATATTACCATAATGTGAAAATTCACTATTTTATTTTATTTTATGTACTTAATTGTCATGAAAATTCTGTCAACAAATCCCAATGGTACTAAAAAAATTGTCTTCATTTGTGAACACTTGAATTTGTTCTTGACGGGTTTCATGAGATTCAGCTGTAACGGTCTGAGATGAAACTGCCATAACCAGCTATTGTCTGAGAGGTAAAATGTTATCGCACTGGAGAAATCAGTTTGACAACATGAGAGCTGTTGATTTGGGCCTGGCAGACCGCTATCTAACGCACCATCGGAGAAGGAGAACCAGGGCCAGCTTATGACATTTCAAACGGATTTATTGAAGTATTGATAATTAATGACAGTGGCATTTCAGATGACATTTTACAATCAGATCAATTACTGTGCTTCTGTCTGCGGCGTGACGGAGAAGACAGGTGCGGGGGGAGTCTGTGTGCGACAGAACATACTCTAGTTTGACAGAAAGATTATGAAAGAGCAGAAGACATTTTCCAACAGAAAACAGAGATCTCAAGAAAATGACTTCTGTGATATTTTAATTGGAAGACTGTTTAGGACTTGTTTCAAATATGGTAGATGACTGAAGTTATCAGTAACTATAACTGTCCATCCAATGCATCTTTGATTTTTAAAATACCTTCTCGTGTATCAGCACTTCCTCCTTCACTAGTTTAATATGCAGAGACCTATGAGGATTCTCCAGTAGACTGAAGAGAAAAATACTGCTCTGTATGAACGGCCATATAGTCAACTACTGTCTTAACCAGTGGTGCAAGTTTAAGGCCAAACCTGTTTGTTGAACAATGGAAGACAGGGTGGAGTGGAAAGACACAATAAGGGGGTTTTTGGGAGGGCTAGTTAAAATAAATAAATAAATAAATAAATAAAGTAAAATTAAATTGTATTTAATTAAAAAAAATAATGTAATTAAATTTATTTAATTACATATTTATTTAATACAATTTTATTTAAATGTTTTTATTTTATTTAAAATAAATTTAATTAATAATAACTACATAAAAGAAATTAAGGTAACACTTTACAATAAGGTCTCATTTGTATTAACTAACATGAACAATACATTTATTACACTATTTATTAATCTTTGTTCATGTTAGTTCATGAAAATACAGTCGTTCATTGTTTGTTCATGTTAATTCACAGTGCATTAACTAATGTCAACAAATACAACTTTTGATTTTAATAATGTATTAGTAAATGTTGAAATTAACATGAACTAAGATCAATAAATGCTGTAGAAGTATTGTTCATGCTTAGTTTGTGTTAACTAATACAGTTAACTACTGTTAACTAATGAACCTTATTGTAAAGTGTCACCGAAATTAATTTAATTATTTAATTTATTTAAATTATTAAGTTTAAATTCAATTAAATTGTTACTTTATAAATTAAATAATTTAATTAAATTTAAAAACTAATATGATAAATTATAAACTAACTCTAAATTAAATGAATTTAATAATTACATTTAACAATTAAATTAAATTTAAGATATAAATTAAACTTATAAACTATATAAATAAAATTAAATTATTAAATGTTTTATCAATTTACATTTTAAATTATTTTAATAATTACATTAAAAAATGAAAAATTATAAGTTAAATTAAATTAAATTGGTTTTAAAGCTACTTGGTTTTTAGTTAGCATTATTTTTTCTGCAAAGTATAGGTGACGTCCGTTGAAAAATGAAAGAGGTTTCTATGTCTTGAAGTCATTAATTTTTGATGACAAACATAATTTGTCTTTGGAATAACGTGTACTGATAAATTGTGCACAATAAGATCAGGACAGTTTATTTAGAAAACAAAAGAGGTCAATTTGGACGTCATGTTGACCAAGTTCTCTCAGTTATGCATGATGTAAAAACTTCACACTTCCTCAGTTGCTACAGTCTTTGCAATGCTTTGCATCAACATTATTATTTATTGATGTCCTACTACATCTTGTCTCTGAAAAGAGCATTCACACGCCGGAGGAAAACCTGCCGAAAAGAAAACCGCACACAGTCTCATGCTGACCATTTCACACTGTCCTTTCACAGGAAGCTGCTAGTCTTTTCAAAGAGAAGCCTCTGGCAGGATATTTATAGACTTCCTTCAAAATGTGCCAAGTGCTCTGTGTCTGTCTCATGTCTGTCATGCTACACCTTCTCCAGTCCATGCCTTAATATAAAGAGAGCATCACTGTCTCTCGCCCCATCGCTGACTATACCATACTTGTGTATGTAAGAATTATGGGTCTGTAAATAGCTTTCCATGTGGCAGGCATCGCTGAAGGGAACAGGATCGTCTGGAACACACTGATAACAGCAGCAACCTGGAAGAAACCAACAACACCTACAGCTGGGCTGAGACGCAACGGGACGGCCATGATACTATAGAGACGCCAGTACACGCCAGACGCCAATCAGCAGCTCTGAGACACCAGCGCTCAACTCAACAACTACTGTCATGTGACGTACTTTCAAGTGAAATACTGTGGGATAATCAATAGGAAACTGGAAGGCTGATGTTGAATAGAAACTTGACTTTATCCATTGGGAACTGACTGGATCAAAGTGGCGCGATTTAAACTCTATTCTGATTTCTAACAGGTGCTGTTAAACAATTTAAGGTAGGTAATAGAAAAGTCTGTTACTGCAAATTGGCATGAAGTAAAAAGTATTTGTATTTTTTTTTAAACAAATATTTTGAATTATTGTTTCATCTAATTTTCATTCATTTTTGGGAGTCAAACCTCATGACATTCTACCACCAAACAAATTTTTTTTAAATAATTTTAAATATTTTATTCTTTGCTTTTATTGTTGTGATTATTTTAATTCCTTTTCATATAAAGCACTTTAAATTACCATTGTATATGAAATGTGCTATGTAAACAAACTTGCCTTGCCATGACATTTTACCACCAAACATGACAATTTATAACTTCAACTTTATAACTTTAATTGAACTATCAGTATTTCATTTTTTTTTTGTGTGTGTGTGTATTTATGTGTCACGATAGTGGGTCTCGTCTTTGTTTTCTCCGGACTCCATTTCCCATAATCCCTGCCTAGGAACTCATTATCACACCACACCTGTTTCCCATCAGTGACACTATGGGCCTGTTTACACCTGGTCACTTCATGTGTTTTTTTCTGATCGGATAGCTATCCGATCGTGAACACATCGCTGCAGACGAGTAGCTGAGTATCTCTTCAGCAAGCCGACGCGCGAACTGCCGCGAATGAAACTGAAAGTAATAAGCAGACGCTCAACACACAATCATCTTCATTAAAAGTAGTGTGACTAACTAATCTTTCCAGTGCTGATGCCGCGCGCTCTCCTATTGCGGTCTTTGATCTTGAAATGAGCTGATAATTAATAAAATGCAGCGCTTATCTTTTGATTTCGTTGACGTGAACTCATTAAATTATATTTATAATTTAAATATAGTGCAGGATTTGAAGATCGGATTTATATCCGTTTTGCGACGACACATTTATGTGGCCAAGTGTAAATGGAAACGTTTTAACAAATCAGATAGATATCCGATCAGCGAAAACACATGAAATGACCAGGTGTAAACAGGCCCTATAAAGGTTGCACTCATCCACACACACATTGCTAATTATTGTTTAGCCTATATTGTCTAGTTTCTGCCTTGTCTTGCCTTGCCTTCGTGTTTTGTTCTAGGACTGTTTACCTGGTTTTTGATCGTTGACTGTCTGTTCTTTGGATTACTCTATTGGATTACCCTGATTGTACTGTTTTGCTGGTGTTTTGACCCTGCCTGTCCGACTATGCTCTAAATAAAGCCTGCACTTGGATGCTCAACCCCGTTGTCACGTCTCCACGTTACAGAATAATCAGCCACACCCGGATTCAGCGACTTTGTGAGTGTTTCTAGGCTAGCCATGAATCCAGCAGCCCAGTTAATGGGTCTCCGTCAAGCTGAGCGGCCCATTGAGGATTATGTAGTGGACTTTATTGAACTGGCTCACTTAACTTCATTGGACGAGGTATGTTAAATGATTTTTTTTCGTGGAGGGCTTTCCAAGCCACTCAACTCCCTTATGCCACTACATGACCCTAATTGGACGCTTGAACATTATATTGACATTGCATTGCAAATGTGTGGTTTCCCCTTCACTGTGGGAGTTGCTGAGGAGACTTTTTATAAAATTGGTGCCAACACAGAGACTGTTTGCAAAATGGCCGTCAGCTCAGAGACTTCCCAATAGATGGCCACCGTTCCAGAGCCTCGTCACGTCATAGCTGATCGCTGTCTCGTCATGTCGCAGCTGATCGTCCAGAGTCTCGTCACGTCGCAGCTGATCGTCCAGAGTCATGTCACTTCCTGTTTGTTGCACCCATATCTCCGAGGTCAGTTCGTCAGTATTCCCGACTGGCATCCAGCGTAGAGGATCCACCGCTGGTGTCAGCAGGCGCAGCTGGTATCCCCAAACCCCCTCACTCTGGCCTTCCTGAAGCCACTCAACTCCCTTATGCCACTACATGACCCTAATTGGACGCTTGAACATTATATTGACATTGCATTGCAAATGTGTGGTTTCCCCTTCACTGTGGGAGTTGCTGAGGAGACTTTTTATAAAATTGGTGCCAACACAGAGACTGTTTGCAAAATGGCCGTCAGCTCAGAGACTTCCCAATAGATGGCCACCGTTCCAGAGCCTCGTCACGTCATAGCTGATCGCTGTCTCGTCATGTCGCAGCTGATCGTCCAGAGTCTCGTCACGTCGCAGCTGATCGTCCAGAGTCATGTCACTTCCTGTTTGTTGCACCCATATCTCCGAGGTCAGTTCGTCAGTATTCCCGACTGGCATCCAGCGTAGAGGATCCACCGCTGGTGTCAGCAGGCGCAGCTGGTATCCCCAAACCCACTCACTCTGGCCTTCCTGTTCCTGAGCTGATTCCCCTGTCTGAAGCGCTTCCCTTGATGGGGATCACTTTATGGTGTGTTTGGGCTACATACACCACCACAGAACCTCCCGAGGCGGAGGCACTCGCTTCAGCTCCTTGCGTGGTGGTGGCGCCCAGCAATGCACTCTCAGCCTGTTGTGTTGCGGTTGAAGAGACCGTTACTGAACTCTCCCTGTTTCCTGATGTTTACTGCTGTAGAACCTCCAGAGGTGGCGGCAACCGCTGCAGAACCTCCAGAGGTGTCAGTGGTATCCATTTATCAGCTCTCTGCCTGTCCTGTCACGCTATGGAGGCCGTCTGTGAACTCTCTGCCTGTCCTGTCTCGGCTATGGAGGCCGTCTGTGAACTCTCTGCCTGTCCTGTCTCGGCTATGGAGGCCGTCTGTGAACTCTCTGCCTGTCCTGTCTCGGCTATGGAGGCCATCTGTGAACTCCCTGCCTGTCCTGTCACTGCCAAGGAGGCTGTTTATGAACTCTCTGTCTGTCCTGTCACGGCCAAGGAGGCCGTTCACAAACTCTCTGTGTTTCCTATCCCAGAGACTAACCCTGAGCTGTTTTCTTAAAAGGTCCCACCCAGCCTCCCTCTCCCTCCTCCTCTGCCTGTCATTTGTTCTGTCTCCGCTGTTTTCTGTCTGTCCCTCAGGTCATCCTTTGAGGGTGGTTAGCGGTCAGGATTCGCCTCGGGACAGTCAGCCTCCAGCTGCACCAGAGTTGAACGATCCCAGATCTCCGTCTCCGGCCTTCGAGACCTGGACTCCACTTCGGTCTGTCGACCCTTTGGTGTCGCCTTGGTTCAAAGCTCTCTCATCTCCACTGTGGTCCGTCAATCCACTGGCTCCGCTGGGCTCCCTCGTCCCTCCGGCTCCACCTTGGTCAAACGTCGACCCGCCCTCGCCTCAGGACTACACTCCTCCGGCTTCGCCTCATCCCTCTGTCCCTCCGGCTCCGTTGGGCTCCTCTCGCCCTCCGGCTCTGCCTTGGTCCTCGGTCGCTCTGGCTCCACCGCGGCCTTCCGGAACCCCACCTGCGCCTTGGTCGCCAGAGCCGTCGGCTCCACCATGGTCCTCCGATCACTCAGTGTCACCCCGGCTCTTCGGCTCTCCGTCTTCGCCTTGGGCTCCCCTTCCACTGGCTGTGTCTCCGTCAGTCGGACCCCTGATGCCTCCAGTTTAACACCCTTCATGGTTCCTCCCTCCATCAACTCCACCGTGGACTGAGAATTGGTCTTTTAATTCTGTTTGGAGCATCTGGAAGCCACTCATAGTGGGGGGGCTCTGTCACGATAGTGGGTCTCGTCTCTGTTTTCTCCGGACTCCATTTCCCATAACCCCTGCCTAGGAACTCATTATCACACCACACCTGTTTCCCATCAGTGACACTATAAAGGTTGCACTCATCCACACACACATTGCTGATTATTGTTTAGCCTATGTCGTCTAGTTTCTGCCTTGTCTTGCCTTCGTGTTTTGTTCTAGGACTGTTTACCTGGTTTTTGATCGTTGACTGTCTGTCCTTTGGATTACTCTATTGGATTACCCTGGATGTACTGTTTTGCTGGTGTTTTGACCCTGCCTGTCCGACTATGCTCTAAATAAAGCCTGCACTTGGATCCTCAACCCCGTTGTCACGTCTCCACGTTGCAGTATGTATGCATTTATTCATTTATTACAATTATCATGAATTATTATTTTACAAATATTGTTAGGTTTTTGAGGAGTCGAACCACATGACGTTTTACAACTGAAATGTGACATTTTATAATTTGAAATAATTTTGTCTGAACTAATTTCAGATTTTTTTTAAACAAATATGATTTTTTTTTTAATGTTATAAACATCATTACATTATGGAGTCAAACCACATGACATTTTACAAGCAAACATCACAATTTATACTGTAAACTAACTTTGCCTAAACTACTATCAACATATTTTTACAAGTATCATGTACAGTATTACTATTTCATAAATATCAAGTTTTTAGGGAGACATACAACAAACAACATAACAGTTTATAATTTGCATTTTTAGTTTTTTTTACAAATATCTTGAATTTCTTATTTCATAAATATCATTAAGTTGTTGAGTCGATCCACATGACATTTTACTCTGTCAACTAACTTTACCTGAGCAAATATTACTTTTTTTTTTTTCTTGAATATACAAATAACGTGTTACTATTTCATAAATATCATTACACTTTTGGGAAGTCAAGCCACATGACATTTTACAACCTACTGTAAATTTACCTGAACTAATAACAGTATTTTATTACTATTTATTGTTACATTTTTTAAGGACTTGAACCATGACATTTTAAAAACCAAACACGCCATTTAAGTTTGTGAAGTAATTTTACCTTAATAGGCCTATCTTTTTTTTTTATTTTTTTTTTACAAATATGTATTACCATTTCATCAACTATTCATCAAGTTTTTGAGGAGTCAAACCACATGGCATTTTACAACTGAACAAAATGACATTTTATAATTTGAACTAATTTACCATGAACTAATTTCAGAAATGTTCACAAATATCATGAATTTCTTATTTTATTACCATTAAGTTTTTGAGGAATTGAACCACATTACATTTTACAACCTGACAACATCACTTTTTACAATATGAACTAATCAGGCTTTGCCTGAACTAATATCAGTATTTTAACAATAACAATATCATGCATTCATCAAGTATTATAATCATGTATAATCATGTATCATTGTCATAAATGCAAAATGTCTGGGGAGTTGAAACACAAAAGTATCACTAACATTTTACAACGTGAACTAAGTTTGCCTTGTCATAAAAAGGTCAAATTATCTGATATTTTAAGAGATTTATTGACCTTGACACAGAGTCATGACGCTCTGCTTCTTCTATCTTCTTCATAGTAGGGTTGTATTCAAGTCAATGGATGTATGAATTGCTTCTTAATGCATTTAAAACAAAAAGAAAGAAAGAAAGATCAGGAAAAAAACAAAAACGTGTGTGTGTCTGTGTTTTGCCAGTTGTAGGTGTAATATAATAATAATATTCTCTGAATGCAGTGGAAGCCACACACACACACACACACACACACACACACACACACACACAGTACAGAGGGCTCAGGTAAAGGGCTGTGTAGCGCTGGAGGCTGTGCGTGTGGAAAGGGCCAGATCAAAGCTTCAGTTGAGCGTGTCACACTGTATGGTGTGTATTGAGCGTCGTGGCACTGCTTTACCCCGCTGTGTATGTGTGTATCGCTGCTGCCAGCGGGGCAGTGTGTGGGAACAGACTGCCACGGCTTTTAAACAGCAACCCCACCAAGCTGGTCCTCTTTTTCAGCTCACACCCACAGTTCACACAAGCACAACTGCACAACAGACACTACACCACAAACAGAGGAGAGCGCTGGAAATACACGGTGACATTCCTGCCACTGTTGAAGCGGAATTTTAGGGTATTCTTGGGCAAGCTGGCCAAATAAACAAGTGCAACTAAACACCCATATTTTAGTCTCTTTTTACAAGCAAAACTCAACTAATTGATTGGGTGTTGTGAGTGGTTGCCAGGACGCCGCTATACAGTTGTTAGGATGTTGCAATTTGGTTGCTAAGGTGTTTTGAGTGCTTTTAAGCATGTTGCCTTATGAAGAGTCAACCTACAAGTCCTGGAAACACTTCAGATTAGGGAACACATATTCTCTATTAGCTAAGAGTTTTCCTTCAATAAACTCCTAATTTGCTGCTTATTGACAGTAAGGTAGTTGTTTAGGTATGGTGTCGGGTTTAAGGGATCTAGAATATGGCAATGCATTAATATGTGCTTCATCAGTACTAATAAACAGCCAATATGCTAATAATATGCATGCTATTAAATTAGTTAATAGTGAATTGTGTTCTCTAACCTAAAGTGTTACCCAAGTCTCTATAATATTCTGGTCTGTACATATAGCTCAGGTCCCCACCATCAAGTTTTTTGCTCAGTTTTTACACAGATATTTTGCTCAGGTTATTGAATATATGGTAATGGCACACCTCTTCTCAATACGTCACACAATTTGATATATTATTCATCCTGTCAGCACAAACAAGGTGAATTGTGAAAGTTTAATACTTGTTCAAACTCTAGGTATGAGCAACAGTGAGGCTTTCACCAAAAAACACCAATAATAATTATTGAACTACTGTTCAAAAGTTTGAGCACTTTAGTTTTTTGAAAGAAATCAATACTTTTATTCAGCAAGTATGCATTACATTGATCAAAAAAATTGACAGTAAAGACATTTTTAATGGTACAAAAAATTTCTTTTGAACAGAGAATTCTGAAAAAAGTATCATGGTTACACTGATACTGATAATAATAAGAAATATTTACATTTCTTATTAAAATATTTACATTTCTTATATTTCTTATTAAATATTTAATTTACTATTTACACAGTGTAGGATTTATTTTAAAACAATTTTTACTTAGAAACTGCTAGTAAATTTCACAAATAATTACAAAGAAATGGCATTCCATTAAACATGAAATTATGAAGTAGAAAGTCTGAGCATTTTCTGTAAAGCATACTCAAATAAAATACAACTTTTTTTTTTTCAGTGTAGAATGATTTCTGAAGGATCATGTGACACTGAAGACTGGAGTAATGATGCTGAAAATTCAGCTTTACATCAAGGGAATAAAATACATTTTAAAATGTATTAAAATAAAAAAAAGAATGATTTTAAATTATAATAATATTTCACAATATTTCTCTTTTTACTGTATTTTTGATCAAATAAACGCAGCATTGGTGAGCAGAAGAGACCCAAACTTTTGAACAGTAGTGTATATTGTAGGGCAAGTTGGGACACCAGTGCACCAATCACTCTTACAGTAATGACGGCATTAGTGGTCGACCGATATGGGTTTTTTGACAGCCAATGACGATGCCGATATCTTGGAAAGCAGGGTGGCCGATGGCATTTATTTTAATTAATATTTAAGAAATTTGAAATCATTTGAAAATTGATTAAAAAAATAAATGTGTTAAATAAACATACTTATACTTTAGATGACAAAGTATTTTTCACAAATAAATAAATATTTAATAAAAATATAATTAAAAAGGAAGTAAACACTGTAACCAACAGGGCACTCAGTATTCTGGGAAGTTTGTGTGCATTAATCATATTTTTTTCAAATAAAGCCAAGTTAACACTCATTTTACATACAGCACACAGTGAAAAAGACATGAATATGACAGTGAGCAAATGCATAAAGCACAGCATAATTTAAAATCACTAGTTTAAAGTTTGTCGATCGCGTGTCTCCAGTGAAGCTGAACTCTCCTCCTGTCCGTATTACATTCTCCGTTCTATCTGATTATTAGACAGATGTATTAGATAATCCATATTAGACAGAACTGAACGATAACAGCGAACAATGCCTCGAACGCATCGGCCAAACATGAAAACTTATCGGCCGATGCCGATATTTTAAAAATGCCAAATATCGGCCGATATATTGGCCTTGGCGATACACCGGTCGACCACTAGATGGCATAGGAATATTAATCTTTATAAATCATACACACACACACAAAAAAACCATAATGCACTCCACATGAGCTTCCAAAAGGAACAAGTTTCCTCTAAAACCTCTATTTTCCTCAGGGTCTGTCGCTCTTTTTCTTTGTGAAGTTTCACTCTGTCCATTTATAAACAGACGGCATTCAGACGAGGGGCCGGGAATGACTGACGTGAATCAGAGTGGCACTATTAGTTGTCCTTTCCTTCTTTCAGCAGAGCTTCAGCCCACATCCCAAGAGATATCCGTCAGTCCTGTACTCTAATTACAGCTAAGTGAAATGGAAAGATGTGTCAGAGAGGCCTTTGGATGCTTAAATGAATGACACTTCTGGTTCTGACGGGTCTGAAGCTGGTCTTCATCCAGATCCACACAATCTGTTCAATCGCAACTGTCTCCAGTACGGCAGTCACCATCAGACGCTAGATTCAGATGCTATCGGCCTGTAAACACCAGACTGAATTCACACGACAAATCAGGAAACAAGCACTTTGTCTTGATGTCACAGCGTTTGCAGCTCAATACAGCAATGTTTTGCACGCTTTGCGCTGTGAATATGTTTTGATAATTTGTCAGTTGGAAGATTTCGCCAGTGCTGTCCCGCGAACGCAAGGTCTGACTTTCCCGGAGAAGTGTCACCTCTCTCGTGTGTGCTCTGTGCAGTGAGCGGTAGAGAAGCAGCGCTTTCAGTTGGCTGCACCGCAGCCGACTCGAGTACGATTTTATCAGACGATGCGGCGATTATAAATGAGAGTGACTTCTGGTTAACATGTATTAAAAGGGGGTCGTGTTTAGTCACTATTTAGTGAGGTATTTTTTGACAATATTCGCTCATCATGACAGTAAAATAGGGCATTTTAAGTCAATATACCGCAGTATTTGCTCTCTCAATCAGTAGAAAATATGGTTAACACCCAGTCATGCATGAAAAAAAATACTGTCTTGTACCGTGAAATCGGTATCATTTTGAAAAATACCGTGATATAAATATTTGGTCATACCGCCCAGCACTAATTTGTCAGCATTAATAATACCTCTAATAGTTTTCTCTATTTATTTCATGAGTGTACAATATTAGTTAAAATATGTTCATGAGTTCATTATTTACTATAAGTTATGCAGAAAATATGAAAAGCATTTATGACTTCATTCTTTGAGTTGTGAATATTTTTTATCAGATTTGGTTAGCATCATTACCAACAACAACAACAACAATAATGATTATTATTATTAAACAGTTAACAGTTAATAAACAGTTAAATTAGGCACTGTTAATGTACAACATGTTATCTTAATATTTTATTATATTAATATGGTAACACTTTCTTTTACAGTGCCCATGTTACATGTACTTATTATCATAAAACATTCAATTATGCATAATTATAAGCAACGGAGTCTAAAAATAAAATAAAAAAATACCCTACATCAAGTA
>NW_015546025.1:204508-207085 GCF_001515605.1 Sinocyclocheilus anshuiensis | reverse complement strand
GTTTCCTAGCACCTGTCGCTTACTGATTGTTTGGAATTATAAATATGAGCGTAGTTCGTCTGTTAATATCACATGCACTTTTTTGTTTGTTGTTTTTTTTAGTTTGTTACTCAGAGATGCAGGCAGTGCGCTGCATGAGACAAAAAAGTAATATAGCCAAAACAACCACATAGCCGCTCTTTAGTGTAGATGCATCTTGATTTTATCAGACGATGCGGCGATTATAAATGAGAGTGACTTCTGGTTAACATGTATTAAAAGGGGGTCGTGTTTAGTCACTATTTAGTGAGGTATTTTTTGACAATATTCGCTCATCATGACAGTAAAATAGGGCATTTTAAGTCAATATACCGCAGTATTTGCTCTCTCAATCAGTAGAAAATATGGTTAACACCCAGTCATGCTGAAAACAAAATACCGTCATGTACCGTGAAATCGGTATCATTTTGAAAAATACCGTGATATAAATATTTGGTCATACCGCCCAGCACTAATTTGTCAGCATTAATAATACCTCTAATAGTTTTCTCTATTTATTTCATGAGTGTACAATATTAGTTAAAATATGTTCATGAGTTCATTATAAGTTATAAGTTATGCAGAAAATATGAAAAGCATTTATGACTTCATTCTTTGAGTTGTGAATATTTGATTTGGTTATTGGTTAGCATCATTACCAACAACAACAACAACAATAATGATTATTATTATTAAACAGTTAACAGTTAATAAACAGTTAAATTAGGCACTGTTAATGTACAACATGTTATCTTAATATTTTATTATATTAATATGGTAACACTTTCTTTTACAGTGCCCATGTTACATGTACTTATTATCATAAAACATTCAATTATGCATAATTATAAGCAACGGAGTCTAAAAATAAAATAAAAAAATACCCTACATCAAGTACTTCATTAATTATTACTTATTATTATTAATAATTAATAATATTATTAATTATTTCTTAATAATATTATAATATTACTCAGCACTTATTTGTCTAATTTCACTGAAACAAGGACAACTTGAAGTGTAACCTTAAATCATTTTGATAATATATTAGTAAATTATATTAATACTTACACTAAAATGAGGGATTCAATTAATAAAAGAAATATCAATATAATTCTAAATTTAAAATGTATAAAATGTTACGTCAACATAAATGAACATTTATGAAATTACAGACAGACAGACAGAGAAATAGATAGATAGATAGATAGAGAGAGAGAGAGAGACACAGATAGATAGAGAGATAGATAGATAGATAGATAGATAGAGAGAGAGATAGAGAGATAGAGAGATATGCAAGTATGACTTGCAGTAACTCTGCACAGTGCTTTTAAAAAATTGATTTTATGTTATTAATAGGAAAGCAGTTTGTACAGTGTCTATTGCATAAACTTCATTGCAGTTTCTCTTATGTCTGTTGATCAGTTTTTACCATAATGCTGAGCAGCCCGATAGACAGAACTAGACAATAAATGTTTCTGTTGCTTTCAGCGAAGACTACAGTAGATTGTTGGACAATATGGACAGTCAGCAAATTTTGGTCTAATACTGTTTACATTCAGGCAGACTGAGCAGATTTTGGGAAGTTTAAGAGAAAGCACGTATTTATTTGAAACACCCCGTTCTCTGATAGTAGTGATTGGATGCTAACTGAGGAGGTTGCGGTGGCTTGTAGGGATAATGTAGCGGAGCGAGACTGTGAGAGGGAGGGCCACCCATTTACGTCCATTACTGCACGACCACAAGGACCCCAGCAGTCTGCCCTACATCAAACACACTTACAAATCTCTGCCAGAGCCCGGACTGAACTACAGGCAATCAGCAGCGAACAACCGCCACCTGCTTCAAGCTTGAACAACGGACATCACCAGGTTGACAAATTTGGACAGATAAATTGCGATCTGAAAGCACTGGCAGCACTGCGATAAAAACCCTGACTTATCGAGTGCTCAGATATCATATCAGTTCTGCCCTCAACCAGCAAACTGCCCATTCCTGCTTGGCCTTTGACCTCTGGATGGATCGGAGCACACCTTCATTATTCGGTTCCACTGGGTCAATGAGCTTACAAGCAAAGCAGCAATTAGCAAACACCTCTCAGCCTGAGTGCTGAACACACTTCTAATGAGGTGTGTGAGGGGCCGCGGGGCATACGTGATCAATAGAGCCAGCCATGTGACGGAGAGAGAGGAAAAAACAAAACTGCTTTTCCATCAAGCCCTTGTTATAACTAGATGAAAAAAATTCATATAGCATCAGTCCTCTTGCTGATTTAAACTCACTAGGAATAAATATTATTGCAACAAAATAAGGTAAACTGTACCATGCAGTGCTGTTATTGCTAATTTAAACTAAAATTATTAAAAATTGTTATTGTAAACTGTAAAAATAAATAATAATAATTAGACGAACACTTAAACCTGAATGGAAATGTTCCCTTGGCAAACAAACTAAAATAAAATAAGAAGAACTAATATTACTGAAACTAAAACTGAAAAAAATATTAAAAAAATTATAGTAATAATAATAAAAAATAATATATATATATATATATATATA
>NW_015546025.1:179176-204489 GCF_001515605.1 Sinocyclocheilus anshuiensis | reverse complement strand
TATATATATATATATATACACACACATATACATACATGTATATGTATATATATGTTCAAATGAAAGCTGAAAATATAAAAACAAATGCTAATTCAAAATATTAATAAATCCTATAAGTAATACTGAACTAACACTGGTAGAGTACAGTTATGTACAAAGCTAGTTATAAAACACATACTTGTTTTGTGAACTGCACTGTTACACACTTTACTAAGTATTCTGATGACTAACATTTATTGTTACATATTATGTTGAAGCCTTATGCTAAAATGCTGTAAATTATTATTATAAATTATTATAATTTAAATTATTTAAAACGTTTCTTTTTAATAAAATATGCAACATTATTACAAATCTGATTTTTGATTTGCCATTAAGTAGTACAGAGTATAGACTGATGTGAAAAGGGTTTCAACAGCATTTTAGCATAAAGCTGCAACACAGAATGTGACTAAAATGCACATTTGTTCTGAATGCACTGTATATTTCAGGGCACACTGTGTACAATCTAATTCAAGAATTAGATTTAGCATTGATCTGCAGTACACTATTACAGGGAAAATCCCTGCTGGAGTAACCTGAGGTTCAGTGTCTTGAACAAACGGTAAGTGAAGGGATCGCCCCTCACAGGTTCAAACCTACAATATTTGGGCTACTAGCCCAGATCTTTAACCACCACACCACCTAGTCTTAAGTAACTAAACTAGTCTAAAGTCTAAACCAGTGGTTCTCATTCAGGGAGCAAACTTCAAAGGGGTTGCAGGATGACTTAAAGGGACAGTTCACCCAAAAATTAAAATTAAGTTATCATTTACTCAGCCTGCTGAGCATTGTTTTAATGCTGTGTGCCCTTCTTTCTTTTTCGGACAACAACAAAAAAAAAAAGGTCCAGCTTGCTCTGGCAGAATGTCAGGATTTTCGTTAATACATTAAATGACTGTACAAGATCAGATCTCAGGAATAATCTACTATCGCCACCTGCTGTTCATGTAGAGCAACAAAAACCACGGGTGCCAAGAAGCTTTCAGTGAAAACATGCCTGTGTCATGTGACATTGCAATTGCAATCAGCCCAGTAGCCAAAGACATGCAACGCTCTTCTGAGTGTTACAGGGTTAAATCATAAAGCCACCAAGAAGAACACAGAAGTATAAAATAGCACAGTATGCAGCGATATAAAATATTATTAAATTACTGATTTGGCAACCAGTTAAATGAGCTGTTAGAACCATGAAAACTGAATTATTAAAAAATGTCTTTGACTGAATAGTTCATGTGAGCCATACACAAACTGATATCAATTAAAAAGCAAGTCACGCTCATCTATATGCATGCAACACTGCAATTTCAGCATCCAAATCAACAGAATGCATGCAAAACGGCCTCTATCACTAACGAAACATGCATTCATTCTTATACACTTATGTCTGTTTTAGATACATGCAAGTGAAAGTTCGGGGTTAATAGAGAGCTGTGAATTAATGACTGGATTAGAGGAGTATTCGGTTCTGTCCAGGTCATACTGGGAGGAAATGAGAGGGGTGGATGATGGGAAGGGGAATAAATCTATAATATCAGACTGGTGTTTGTGGGCAACACATCAGTACATACCCAGAAAGAGCCTCTTAGGAACTTTGATTTCTTCATCCTTACTGTCTGTTGCTTCAGACAAATAAGACAAATAAACACAAAATAAGAACTGGGGGAGAGAGAGAAAATAGATTGCATCGCTCCATCTTCTCAAGGACACAAGAAGCCTTGAAGGGATGAAACTCATGAAAACATGTCCAAGTCATATTTCAGGCTAAAACCAACAGTTAAGGAACTTTTTTTTCATGAAGAACAAGAAAAAACATATTTTTAGAACCATTATGATATGTGGCATTGTAACATTATTTTCATGATAATTTGTTTCATTTTTCTTAAGCAAAACATTGTGTCATTTTTCATCTGATTTTGGGTTGAAATATGATCCAGATACACTACAAGTCAAAAATCAAATAATATTTATTAAATATTACATTGAAAGTAGTATCTTATGCTTACCAAGGCTGCTTTTATTTGTTACAGTAAAATAAGTAACATTGTAAAATATTATAATAACAATTTGAAATAACTTTTCTATTTTAATATTTTTAAAATGTAATTTTACATGGTCCTTCAGAAATCATTCTGCTGATTTTTTTCCCTGCTTATTTTTATTATAAAATCATACTTACCCAGACTTTTGAATGGTAGCGTATCACGGTTTCCTCAAAAATATTAAGCAAAGCTATTTACAACTGATAATAATGTTTCTTGGATCATGCGACACTGAAGACTGGAGTATAATGGCTGCTGAAAATTCAGCTTTGCATCACAGGAATAAATTTATAAATATTTCTTCTTCATAGTTCTTCAATCACATTTAAGTTTCTGTAAACAATTTAGGTTTCCACAGTAATAGAAAACTTGAGAATCTTTAAATTGACATTTACAGGTCTGGAAAATGGAATAACATAATATAAAAATAATAAATTATGTAAATATAAAATATAGTATTTCACTTGGAACTTTGAGCGGTTCTTCCATTTAGCCAGTGGAAATTACGAGTATTTACGTGTAAATGGAAGAACTGCTCAAAGTTCCAAGTGAAATACTATATTTTATATTTACATAATTTATTATTTTTATATTATGTTATTCCATTTTCCAGACCTGTAAATGTCAATTTAAAGATTCTCAAGTTTTCTATTACTGTGGAAACCTAAATTGTTTACAGAAACTTAAATGTGATTGAAGAACTATGAAGAAGAAATATTTATATTTTTATAAATCTATAATATCAGACTGGTGTTTGTGGGCAACACATCAGTACATACCCAGAAAGAGCCTCTTAGGAACTTTGATTTCTTCATCCTTACTGTCTGTTGCTTCAGACAAATAAGACAAATAAACACAAAATAAGAACTGGGGGAGAGAGAGAAAATAGATTGCATCGCTCCATCTTCTCGAGGACACAAGAAGCCTTGAAGGGATGAAACTCATGAAAACATGTCCAAGTCATATTTCAGGCTAAAACCAACAGTTAAGGAACTTTTTTTTCATGAAGAACAAGAAAAAACATATTTTTAGAACCATTATGATATGTGGCATTGTAACATTATTTTCATGATAATTTGTTTCATTTTTCTTAAGCAAAACATTTTGTCATTTTTCATCTGATTTTGGGTTGAAATATGATCCAGATACACTACAAGTCAAAAATCAAATAATATTTATTAAATATTACATTGAAAGTAGTATCTTATGCTTACCAAGGCTGCTTTTATTTGTTACAGTAAAATAAGTAACATTGTAAAATATTATAATAACAATTTGAAATAACTTTTCTATTTTAATATTTTTAAAATGTAATTTTACATGGTCCTTCAGAAATCATTCTGCTGATTTTTTTCCCTGCTTATTTTTATTATAAAATCATACTTACCCAGACTTTTGAATGGTAGCGTATCACGGTTTCCTCAAAAATATTAAGCAAAGCTATTTACAACTGATAATAATGTTTCTTGGATCATGCGACACTGAAGACTGGAGTATAATGGCTGCTGAAAATTCAGCTTTGCATCACAGGAATAAATTACATTTGAACATATATTCAAAAAGAAAACAGTTATTTTAAATTTAAATAATATTTCACAATATTACTGTTTTTACTGTATTTTTTTGGATCAAATAAAGGCAGCCTTGACAACTATGAAGGACTTCTGTCAAAAACACCAAAAAGTGATATCACTGTCAAACTACAGAAGACGGTCATTCATTTCTATGTGTATCACACAGGTCAGTTCAAAATGAGATCATGGGAACTTTAAGACTTGAATTTCAATGTTGGGTTGTATCTTGATTCAATTTGTTTGAAAATTTGCATGATTCACCAAGTTTGAAAAATTAAAGCCTTTACATACTATACACTGGATCACATATTATTCTTAAAAATTAGTACACAGTACACAATATACGTATTGCAAGCCCAAGTTCAGTGCTCTGGCTCAGTTTGAGAGAACAAATTCATCTTTTGTTAACTCTGTAACACACCCCAAGTATAAATAAACCTGAGACTGATGTTGACCAAGCAGCCAGCCGATCAAAGTTCATCCGCTTCAGAAGCCCTTCTTGTATGACAATCTCATGAGACACGCTCAAAGACAGACCTGACCATGTGACTGCATCATTTACTGTAATTCAATAGGCTTTAAACCGAAGAACCAAACTCAACTAAACAGATCGACTGGGAAAGAGAATTTCATTAAACATTTCATAAAACTTTTAAAGAAAGAAACCTAGAAAAAAGAAACCCATAATTGATTCTGCAGCTCCACACACACACACACACACACTCAAGTGGACACTGAGGCTGTAAAGAGTCCTAAAGTTTGGCACCTGTGAAGGAGCGGCGTTTGGTGTTGAGTTCAGTGGCCATGCGGACGCTGGTGCACAGGTTCAGCATGATTAACATCGTGATGATCATGATTATACTCTGCCAAAGCAGCGGAGTCTCGAAGTAACGTCCAAGCCTGGAAAAATAACAACAACACACACAAACAAACACACACACACAGTTCAGAGAAAAGCACCAAATACTATGACACGATGTTCCACATCTTCTAACCAATAAACTTTTTATCACACACTGGACATTTCTCTCAGTTTCTTTAGCCTGTTAAGTCTTCAGACAGCATGTATGACCTTTTTCTTGTCTTGTTCTATTTAATTTCTTGTCTTGTTCTATTTAATTAAATAAATTTTATTAAATTTTTTTTAATTTAAATTCTAAGCTATAACAGTACTTTCCCCATCATTTATGCATATCAGTAAGCTTGTACCTAAAACTAGTGTAATTGGTAAGACTGTTTGTGGATGAGTTATGAGTGGATGAATTCAATGATGAGAATTTTTAAAAACCATTTTAATTATTTCTTAATTTTAGTATTATTATTATTATATTATTATTATTATCATAATTATCATTAGTGCACAAATAAAACAAATCTATGAAGAAGAAATATTTATATTTTTATCCAAAATAAAAGTTTTTGTTTGCATAATATATGTGTGTACTGTGTATATTTATTGTGTGTATATAAATACACATACATACAGTATATATTTTGAAAATATTTACATGTCTATATTTATATACATACAATTTATATTATAAATAAATATATTTAATATATAAACATAACATATTTTTCTGAAATATATATGTATTTATATATACATAATAAATATACACAGTACACGCATATATTATGCAAACAAATCTTTAATTTTGGATGCGATTAATCACGATTAATCGTTTGACAGCACAAATATATATATACACACACACACACAAATAAATAAGCAATCTATTATCCAGTAGAACCCAGAACATTTTGCAAGCACATTATCCAGTATGACATGTTTTAAAGACTGGTGTCATATAAATGCCTCTTTATACACACATTATAGTGGATTATGGCAGATCAGTGGATCACGTGCCATGTGTTTGTATCGTTTCCTCATATAGCTGTCCTGCAGTCACATATTGTGTCTCCAGACATGATGGTTGAGATATAATAACTCACCTAAACAGTATTCTTAATATGTTGGCTACCAGCAGCACCAGGCACACATATGTGGAGAATCCCTCAGCATTCTGGGTCCTGCGGATGTCCCTGTACTGAGGGATGTATGGCACAACCCCTCCAAATATGATGGCAACAGATGCGACCCAAGACACCGCTTGATGAGCAACATACATGATCTGATCCATAATCACTTCATCCATCTTTGAGTGATGTAGCTGCTGTCCCTTACTATTAAAATCAACTGAATGCAATGACTAGCCCACTAATGTAACGAAACATAAATCATTACTAGTTTGCTGGTTTGTTCACATTTTAAAATGTAATTTCTTGCCGATTACTGGATATATACTCTAAACAACGGCAGTAAATGTACTTTCATTGTCCCAGTCAACATCCACTGACTCAATAGACCTAATTCATTCAAGTGATTCCTCTTTCCAGCGAAGAAATACTTGCTAAATCGATGGGAACAGATCCTCAGCGTGGGTCCATATTATCTTCTCCGTGCAAAGGAAAGCAGAGTGCTGTAACACATTTTAAAGCCACTGTGATCCTCTCTGCTACAGCTACAGCTGGCTAGAGCTCATAACAGTACTTCCGCGTTGCACTGCGTCACAACGTGCTCATTACATATTCATGAGACGCGCGGTCCTATCGCCTGTCGAGTTTCCCGACGCGCCTATGATAGGGAAAACCAAAGATACAACCATTTATCATCGATTAACCGCAGTATTTCAGCATTTCTGCACGTGAGGATTACATTTACCATTACATGTTAGACTCAGACATGACCTGACTTGATCTCAAACGGTTTTATACTTGTGATGGAACTTTTGTGTCGTTTAATCCCCTCGAAATCCAGATGAAGTTACATGCAAACCTCATGCTACATAACGCATGACATCAAAATTAAACAGCTATTATTAGCACTGTGTAATTCAAAAGATTTATCCTCCAGTGCACTGGAAATCACATAAATGTCTTTCAGCTAAGTTACTAAAAGGGTTAAATGTGGATAGCCTACTACATACGAAAGAGGAAGTTTTTATACGCAATGAATGAGAGTGAAAAGTTGAAAAGTTACAGAATCCGTTTATTCTGATATATATGTGTGCTCAAACATCTCTGAGACTGAAGCACACATCTTCCTCGTGCTGTTTTAATCCATATAGCGTTGCCTAGAGCTGATAACTAACAACTAAATCAACTCAAACAAACCTCATGGCAGGATCCGAGTCAAAAGCCGCTAAAGACTTGACTGCAATGGTAGGTGATCTTTTTAATCTGTTTTAATTTGACAGTGATTATAGATTGTGTAATTGCAGTCGCAGGATCCTGTGTTAAAGTTTGACAAATCTGCTCAATTCATTTCTTCAAACAGATGGAGACGACTATGCAACAACTTCAGAGCAGGTTTCAGAACTTATCTGACCAAATCATCTCCAAAAATATCTTTTCAGATGCATAATCTCACTTTGGAGAAGCTCGGCATGCTTAGATTAAAGCGTTTACTATAGCACTAGCATAAAATGTATTTGAATTGCTACCACAGTAATATCATGTTTCATACACAATGCAAGGGCAACAGCGCACACTTTGGATTTTCACATTCTTTGGGTTCCTTGATTGTGCAGACTTCATTCTGTGTGAAACCATTTATTTCAGGGGTGTCGAACTTGGTCCCTGGAGGACCACAGGCCTGCAGAGTTTAGCTTTAACCCTAATTAAACACACCTGATCCAGCTAATCAAGTCCTTCAGGATTATTTGAGAACTACAGGTATGTGTGTCGAAGCAGGGTTGGATCTAAAGGTGCGTTCACGCCCTGTAGTTTCCTTACTGTAGTTTCGAGGTTTCAACATGTAAAAAGCGTGCGTTCATGTCCTCGTAGAACTCGTAATTAAAGCTTTTAAGATGGGACTTTTCTGGGAGCTCCTACTTGTAGCTACCACCTGACCACAGAAGATTCATTTAGGCATTGATAGTGGTGCTATAGAAACACAGAGTTCCTACACACCTGTCTGTCATGATCAAGTACCCTGAACATCTTGATTAGCTGGTTCAGGTGTGTTTGATTGGGGTTGGAGATGAAATCTGCAGGACGGTAGCCCTCCAGAAGCAGGTTGGAGACCCCTCTGCTACACAAAGAACTGAGTGTTTTCCTTAATGCCTGAACTGGATGAGATGGGAACACGCATAGATGATCTGGAGAAGAACGTCGGTGATCTCATGACACAAGCAGGAGCTGAGGAGCAGCATAAAGCAAAGCAAGTGCATTGGATTTATTTTATTCAGTCACCAAATTAATTAACTGGAGATGTTTTAAGCAGTAAGTCATGATATTTAATATTGGTGTTTTTCTGCGCAGTGGTTTGGAAGAGAGACCAAGCTGGCCAAAGCGCTGAGCAGAAATGTTGGAGAAGCTTGAGATCAACACAATATTTGTGTCTTAATCTATGCATGTATTATTCACCGGTGCCTTGTTTTCTGTATGATTTAGGTTTGAATATGTGATCTTGTACCTAAAGCAATAAATGAACTTGTTTAGCTTCCTGTGTTAAATATTTTCCAGGATACAATAGAAACAAAAATGGAAACATGTAACAATGTATTAATATAAAGTACCTCTTGCTGACAATATCAACGATCTTTGAAAGCTGTCATAAAACTATGCATTGGGCCAAAAAGACTACACTGCTCCCTTTTTAATGTGAAATACTTGCAAAGGACTTTGTAGCAACGCGTAACTGAACTTAAGGGAATTCTTATTGGCTTTTGCTTTCATTTTGCATGATTTTGTTATATTTTGCACTGAGCTCTCATAAAGCATCCTAGTGTTTATTACTTGGGCAAGGGTTTGTTCAGAATTAAACATTATGCAACACTACACCATGGTGCAACATTAACCGATGTTGGCTGGCATTAAATGTACATTTGTATATATTATAATTAATATTATTCTATATTTAATTTGATAGAACTAGTGTTTTAGTTTTTCATGTAACATAATCAGATTCCAACAATTAAGTATTTGTAATTAGATTATATTACGTTTTAAAATGCTCGTAATCAGATTACAGTTACTTTTTTATGGATTACATGCTTGCACATTATTCACACAATGGCAATAAATATTTCATAATTTATTGATTCATCTCAGTTCTTATTTTCCTTTCTAAATGAACCTACCTAATAACTATGCAAGTTACTAAACACTGCCAATGCAGTGAAATATGTCGTCTTCATATCCAGTGACCTTCACTGATTGTTGATATTGGAAGTCTGGACAAAAATATTTCAAACCTGGACGACTTTGGCCTATGTAATGTCATATTTTCATGTTTATTAATGTTTGTTGATGTAATGTAGGAATTCCCAAGCTTTTTTTGTGAGCTGAACCACTTTGACCTAAATAAGTCCCCAAGAAATTTCAATAATTTAACAACATATTTGCATGTTCACGGTTCTCTGATGACGGTGGCCACATTGGTCACATTGACAAATTTGAATTCATTACAATTTGACATTTTTATATTACTTGTAATTTTAATATGACATTTTTATATTAGCTTTTCATCAACACCCTACTGTTTTTTTTTGTTTTGTTTTGTTTTTTTACATGAACCCCAGTTTGGGAAACCCTGCTGTAATGCAATGTGTAAGGTTGAAAGCATTTAATGATATTGATAACAATAAGAATTAAATATATTTTCTCTCTTTTTTTGTTTTTGTTTTGGTGCATAATACCATACACAATACTCCCATTCCAGTTTATTTGATAAACGAGTTGGGTCAAAAGTAATCTAAAAGTAATCAAAAACTATATTACCAAATATGTGTAATCCAGAGGATGTTTCTAACTACAATCTTCGTCATGCAATTTGTAATCAGTAATGTACTATAATTTGTAACTAATCTACCCAGCGCTGTAACAAGGTGTCAAGTTGCTATACTCTTTAGCCAGCAGGTGGCAGCATTGTTTCGCTCTTCTCACTGCTTCCTCCATTGTAGTAAATAATCAAGGTAATTAAATCAACGGAACCGGAGACAAATGTAGGTCTTCAACCGGTCCATCAAGAAAGAACGGAATTTACTGTGCATCTATGCATTTTCACATTATTAGATAAAAAAGATAAAGAGACCGAGGCCCTTCAAGTATGGAACAGCCACTATGTGTCTATAGGTATCGTATCGTTTAAGTCTACATTATTTTTCATGTATATACTTGTATTTACTAATATTTAGGTATTTGTTGAAACATTCTTCATTATCAACGCCTTGTTTCTTGTTTCAGTTCGAAATCTGTTGTTTGTTTTTATTCATTTTACTTTGATTTGCAATTGTTTTTTTTTTTGTAATTATTTAGTTAACTTAAAAAATAAAGCTCGTCAAATCTTCCGAAACTTGTTTACAAACAGCAACATGCAGATGTATTGTCTGCTACACCCGTATTTGAATACAAATCTTTCCCCTTTGTGGCTTGCATAAATTATCGCGAGATTTGTGCGGACGCTATTCACCAAAGATACGCCACCGCCGCAGCCGCCGTGGTTGTCAAGGGAGACTACGCAAGAAATGTGGCGTACGCCTGTGGGCCGGAGCGTGAGTTGGAGAAAGACAATGTCGATCGGCGAGAGGTCGGTTACAGAGGCGGCCGGGAGCGTCAGCAGAATGGGTGAGTATTTAGTCCCTTTCGCTTTGTTAAAGTCGCGGTTTGTCAAACTCTTCTGTACGCAGATTTATAGCTTTGTTTGGGCAGTGTGTTTTGAACAGATGTGTTTGCTGAGTGTGTAAATCGACAAATAGATCTGCTCGCGAGCTCCTGTTTCAGTCTAATCTTCACCCTTTTGGTCATTATCATGACAATTACCGTCTCTTTTCTAGTATAAGTATGTTACTTAAACAGTTACGCTTGCAAAAAATGCACTGTGGGTGGTATAATAATGGTATCAGATAGTAATGCCGTGGTACTCTGTGTCATAGTGCTGTGGTATGTTCATTGTACTATAAAGAATGCCATAATACACAAAATATGGCATTACCGCAATATTTTGTCCAGAAAACCATGGGTTTAAGCAGTGAATGCAGTGCTGTGGCCAGACATTTGCAGCTGTAGTCTGTCTGTTTGAAGAAACACCTTCTTGAGTCTTGTCTGTCACTCTCTCTCAGCTTTGTAGAAATATTCAAATGTGTGTGTTGCAGTCGGTCAGGGGTGGAGGATCCTGCTCCTGGGCTTTACTCCAGCACTAATTAAACACACAATTTCTTCTCCTTCTCGTGAACCATCTAATCAAGCTGTTTTAGAGTGCTAGAAACTTTCAGGCAGGTGTGTCGGAGCTAAACACCTGAAAGTGGCCCCTCCAGGAACCGGACACCCCTGCTGTAGAGAATCGATCACTTACCATTGGATGGAAATACGGATGAGGGACGGATAGATTAATAGATAGATAGACAGACGGATAGAAGTATGGATAGATAGAGGGACGGACAGATTCATGGATTGGGCACATAGAGATAGATGGATGGACAGATAGTTGGCTAGATCTGTAAACAGATTGATTTGTTTAATACCCAAATGATCCGTCTTGTACATATTTGACAAGAAATGAGATACAGAGATACAAATAAAGCATTATACAGATACAATACATTGAATACATTTATTAGTTTTACATTTTTAAACATTAATTGCATGACCAGCTTGTTTTTTTCCCTCCAAAATTGTCATTTGGTGATAATTAAAGTTTGCTTGAACCAGAAGGTGCAACCGAGTTTCTGTGATGAATTTCTGAGTGAAACACGATATTGACTAGAAGGCTGGGCTTGATTTTTGCACACCTCCACACCATCTCTAGCGGGAGGGTTTAGGATGCTCTGCTCAAGCCGTCAGACTGGCATCGTCAAACAGAGAGGAAGCACATTTTCAGAATTTGACTGACTGAAGAACACTTTTTTTTTTTCTCTGGGTTTACTTGCATGGATTATTCATTCATCACAAGACTAGTCATTTGAGTGCTAACAAAGTCCATAGAGCCAATTTTGATTTCATGCATCTTAAGTTCATATTTAAGATGTTGCATGTAGATTACCTGCTTTTACCTTTACTTTTAGGCAGCATAACATCTTGAATGAAACCTCAGCCTTTATACAGAAGAAGTGTACAAAAAGAAATTTGTCCTATAGCAACACACAGCATGATCATCAGTAAGTTAGATCTCTGGTGTGGCTGAAGACCCTGTTGGACTGTTGTTCAGTAAGAAGAATTCCTCCTTTATTCCCATCATGTTTGGATCACATGGCTACTGCTTGAATCGGTTCTGTCCGTTCACATGTGACTGTGTGTTTTATTCCATGGCTAACAATTAAGACGGTAATATTTATACGTTTTAAATTGACAATTGATATGCTTGATTTATCCCTTTTCATAAAAATGGTCTAAAGGCTGAAATGCTGTTGTATAAGATTTTAGTTTTTGTGAAAAGCTGTATCTGAACTGTAAATCATGTAATTTTATGGCTCAGTACTGTATGTTACCACAGACATTGTCCAACCCCACTCATACTGTTCATTTGACTTTTGCAGTTCTTAAAATGGGTCATAAATTGCCTTAAATTTATTTGTAAAAATATAGATACCCTGTAAATAGTGAAATAAAATTCCTTCCTTCATATTTGTTGATATTTGTGTATTGAAAATATTTTTGATTGACATTTAAACTCCTATCTGATTTTCTATATTTAAAAAAAGGGTGTTTTTTTTATTTGGGCTAGTTAAATTAATTTTCGGGCTACCAAAATCTGAAGAGTACCTGCCCGAAGGGCTACCAGGGATTTAGAAATTTTGCGAGCCCTGATCCTACATCATCCGCCGGAACGGCGTTCTATTGTGAACGTGCGTACGACAGTTAGAGGAAGAAATTACTCTTTATAAAGTTTTAAATATGGATATTTTTCTTACAAAAACACATCGATTCGCTTCAGGAGGCCTTTATTAACCCCCCGGAGCCGTGTGGAGCACTTTTTATGATGAATGGATGCACTTTATTGGACTTATTTTGTATTATTGGAAAATAACACCCATTCACTGCCATTATAAAGCTTGAAAGAGCCAGGACATTTTTAAATATAACTCTGATTGTATTTGTCTGAAAGAAGAAAGTGATATACACCTAGGGTGGCTTGAGGGTGAGTAAATCATCGGGTAAATTTCATTTTTGGGTGAACTATCCCTTTAAGTGAATGGTTTACAACTGAAACCTTAAAAGAGAATGTGTGTCTGAACTGCGGGTGGTCAGAATAGCCTTTATGGGCTGTATTGTCTGACTGCTTTCATTGAGTGTGTGATGAGAAAACCAGACCGAGACTGCCTGTTTTGCTCACGTGCTGTTGCGATGAGTCGACAAGATCCTGGTAGAGCCCTATGATTTCCTCAATACGGAAAATGCGGATGGAATCATGGAATCGAGTCATAAAAATGCAGTTTACTGTATAATGTGCATTGTCATGGAATTTGGAGAGTTTTAGATGAATAAATCAAAAGTGCGGTGACCAAATACACAAAATAATGTTCTTTTTAGCAACATCATATGACCCCTTTAAAGCGCAGTATACTAAAGCATGGTTTCAGCGTCTGCCGTCTCACTATATGAGGACAAGAACACACAAAGTTCATCTCCAGAGCTGCTCGGAGAGTCACTCCACTAGCATTTTTTTAATTGTGTGGTTTGCAGTTCATTTTGGACTGTCTGACTTGTGAGTCAGTCATATCCTGTGAATTACTCGTTGAAAATGTGTCATGTAAAAAATGGGCATCGCTGCATCTCATTTACTCCTTTTTATTGCTTTGCCTTTCTGTCTATCTTTCTTTACTGCTTTAGGTTTAGGCTACCACATCTCTTCCGGCAGTTGAGCCACATACAAAAACGTCATTGTTTCAGGACAGCAGTCACTCTCAAGCTCTCATCTTCCCTTTAGATCGCTGCACGGTAATGGTTTTGGTCAAGTGTCATCTAAAAAATCCTTAAAGGGATGGATGACCCAAAAATGAAAGTTCTGTCATAATTTTCTCACCCTCGTGATGTTTCAAACCTGTTACCCTTATCTATTCTATGGAACGAACAAGAAGGATTTTGCAGAATGTGTAAGCTGCTTGTCACAGTGAAACTTGGCACATTTTGATTAAGCCTTTGCATTCATGGTCATATATTGGATGAAGGCATCCGTCTATCCCATAATAACCCACATCAGTGAGTGACCCAGAATGTGACTTTGAGGTAATATATGTATGAAAGCCCTGGCATGTTTTGATTTTTGCTTGTGTGAATCCTTGTGGACTATTTCTGTTGATGCTTCACCCCGGGGAAATCCATTTGTGCTTTTTTGGGTCTTCGGCTCGTTCCTCATGGCGGTCTGGGTTAGTTTTTGCTGGTGTGTGTGGTTGAGACCATCCAAATTTGCATCAGAGCATTTACCGTATTGGTTCATTGAGATGTTCTTTTTTAGATATACTGAGCGTCTCGTCTTTGACAGGCTTTTAGCCTGGAAGAAGGAATATTTAGCCTACTGAAGGACCCTCAGCTTTCCTTTTCAGACGACTTCTGCGTGTACTCGTGTGTTCACACCTCACACCTGCCTTCTAGAAGAACACCCAATGATAACATCAGCAGGAAGTTGTGCAGGATATTCGTAACTTTCATTTGTAGTTTCAAGACAGAGCATTGCTTATCCATTGTGTGGGTGGTGAAAATAGAGTAAGAGAGGGCAAAATTTCTCAGACACACAAAATAAAGGCAATAGTTCCTCTTAAAGGGATCGTTCACCTGAAAAGGAAACTTTTGTCTGACTTGGCAGAATCAGACCAGTATGATTTCAGTTGGACTAAAGCAATTTACATGATGAATAAAAAGTTGAATTTTTGCTTTATTTTGACTGAAAAAAATCACACATACTTCAGTCTTTTGTGGTTTAATAATCACAAAATTTGTAATATTCCGTCTTATACAGTAGCTTAGATTCAATGTGTTTTTTTAAATGACTGGATTCAGTGATTCTGTCTGCGCCAAGTCTGTATGTGCAAATTGTATGAAAATGTGATTAACGCTGAATAACTTACTTTGAATATAAATGTTGGTCTGTTCCTCACATAAAGCTGACTTATGACTTCAGAAGACCTTGAATATAATGCATAAGTCATCTGAGCTAATTTGATAGCCTTTTACTGTACGTTGCAGCAGACTTTCTGCATCATCATCACAGACTTGTTTCTGTCAAGCTGCACGTGTTCCTCCAGGACGTTTCCATTTGTAGTGTAAGCAGAATAAGATGAAGGTTTTGATAGTCAAATGAGTTGGGTTTTTATGTGCTGCAGTCACAGATCAATGCATTTGATGATTTGCTGTTTCAGCAGAAAGAAAAGGCCTGGTTTATTCAGTGAGAGGATTTTTCAATTAAGTCCGTTTTACTGGCAGCCTGTGCACTGTAAAGCCCCATTTCTGGCCTTCCTGTAATTCTGTATGTTTAGAGAAGTGGTTTGGTTGCGCAGCATTAGGAAAACACTACAGGCTGTACATTTTTGGTATTGGGACTAAAATAGACTGATATTTACAGAATCTTCCACAGATGTGTTTCTTTCTTAAAGTATGTCTATATCTTATTGGCCATTCACACCTGGTAGTAATGTGACCATTTGAATGTGGTTTGATTGAACACGTGTGTTTGGATCACCTGAGATGGATGTTAATACCAGATATAAACAAGGCCTTTGTGCTAGGGCTGGGCGGTATATCGAGTTTGTACGATATATCGATATATTTTTAATAGGCAATATCATATGATATACGCATCTGAATTATAGCAGAGGACACAGAGTGAGTTGCTGCGGGGAAAGTGCATAATCCAGTTTGTCCTAAACATGAGACATGCTTTATACAGTATTAAGGACTTTAAAATAACTTTTAAGATATAGCCTAGTTAACATGTATGGTTTAAAGCGGTTCCCCCATCAGATGCTCTGACAGACACATGTGCTGCTGACAGATAGGATACTCGCCCTGCTTAATGCATTTGAGATGTGCTGTTTTCCTCAATGAACTTACATTTCACAGGTATGTTCTCCTTCTGTAAATGTTAGAAAGTCATGGAAATATTGCTGTCCATTTTGGAGCCTTCTGCATGCGATTCTCCACTAAACTTCACAGACTTCAGTGAACGCATGCGCGTCAAAAAGACGGAGCGCAATGGACCCTTTTCACAAGACTGTGATGATGCGTGTTTAACGGTCATCAGCATCGTAAATCCTCGAAAGTTTTTCATATTTGTATTTAAAAAAAAATGTATGTACATTTATAACAATATTCTTTGTATTATATCACCTTTGCATCAAATTACAAAAAAAAACAGTTAACGCTAATGTGAGGGTGTTTCTAATGCAGCGTCTATGGGAGGGATGGTCAATTTGACGTCGTTCTCTCTTCTGACTGCCGTTATCAGTCTCTCTCAATTTTTTTCCTTTTATTGAAAGTCATGAAAACATATATATATTTGTGGTACTCTCCCATTCACTGCTCTTCAAGTTAACCCAACTATGACGACTTCCGCTGCTGAGAAACCCGGAAATGTGAAAAAGGTCCATAGAATAAGAGTGCAATAAATGTATCATATGTAGAATTCTAAACCTACAAGTAAGTGTATTTTTTTATATTTTTTTTTTTATCCAAATAGAAAATGTAAAAAATACAGAGAGATGATTTTTTTTGGCCATATCGCCCAGCCATACATTGTTCTCATTGGTTGGATTGACAGCTGGTGTTGAGCAGCCAGAGCCAATGGCTTTGTTGAAGCTCTTAGTGAGTCGCAGACGCAGACCAACAGCTACAGATGAAAACCTCTTAATGTACTTCAGCTGTTATCTTTCTTTGTCTCATTCTGTCTCTTTGTGTTTTATTTTGTGAATGTGGATGCCTCTCTCCCTGCCTGGTGGAATCTGATCATCTCTTCTTCATCTATTCATCCATCGATCTGTGGATCAACATGATCTGAATGCTCTCCAAAGTAGCAGTAAGTACAGTCATTTCAAACACCTCGACAAACTACAAATGCATATGTTGTTCAGCTCCCCAAAATATCTCTAAAATCTGGAGCCTGTACTGCTAATTAGCTCAAAATCTAGTATTAGATATTACAATTGGTGTGTTAAGGCTATAACTAACACTCATAGTTAGGGTCAATTAGGACCAAAATCTTATATCACGATACAAGTAATTTTATTTCACGGTAACAATATATATATCACGGTATAGTTATTTTTGCTTTAAATAAGGTCTTTATGATATCAAAATTTTTGATACCATAGAAATTTCATAATTCTCTTCACCAGTGTCAATATCACAAAAAACTAATACTAGCCTAAATAAAAAAAATATATACAAATTTGAATGACAGACAGCAGAAATATTAGACTGCTGTCACTTTAAGAGCTGCCCGGATCCAGTATACTGTTACATGTGTTTTTAGTCACACTTTATTTTAAGGTCCAATTCTCACTATTAATTAACCATTAACTATGACTTTTGCCGCAATAAACTCCTAATTACTGCTTAGTAAGGTAGTTGCTAAGTTTAGGTATTGGGTAGGATTAGACAGCGCGCGCATATAGCGAAATGAGTTCTCTTTTGCTGCTGATTGCATTTCAGCTGCTTAAAATCACTTGTTTTTAAACCGCAATGCTTAAAAAAATGCATGTAAACGATATGTTTTCGTGACCACGTAGCATTGCAACTTCACATGAGCGTGTAATTGCGATAGAGACGATAGTCCAAAATCTCTACCGCTTGACCGCTCGGTTAATCGTCTCTACAGGTATAACGCCCACCCCTAGGCTCAATGGTTTGTTCAAATCCCTAATTCTAAGTACTAAACTTTAGTGTTCCACACTGTGCATCCCACATTATTTATGCTATAAGCATGAATAATACCTCATCATGTGGTTTGTGAGATAGCATGTTAAGTAACTTAAAAATTTTTCGCCTGGTGGCCAATGAAATTGATGAAGGAAAACCTATAGGCCTGGTCACACCAACTTGAATGTTCAATGCAAAAAACTGTGAAATTTGATTCGATTTACGCGAGCGATTTGTGTGCAGATTCAATATGCCAGTTGGTGGCGCTTATGGAAAAACAGAAATACAGCGGTACAGAAGAACAGCAGTGTGCAAAATTGTGTTTCTCAAATCAATCCGAGAACAATTCAGTCAGATTTAAGAGAGCCACTGCCAGATTCTTCCTCTGCGGTTCACTGTTGCTTAGCACTTTTTGGGCATGTGACCAAAAGTGCCAATCCTATTGGTTGGCTAGTTTTCTTCGCAGTGCAATAGAAAAGAGTTTCGGACACCTGAGTAAAAAGGTTTTATAATTTTCACAGATTTTGAATGTTTGTGTCGGTCTGAGCGTATACATTAATAGCTGTGGTCATGATGGATGGCCGCCTACGTGTTTCTCGTTTGTAGTGTTTTGTCAGTCATGCCTGCTAAAGCCATCGACTGTGTTTGGTTTTGGTCCACAGCAACAGAAGAACCTTGAGGGGTATGTGGGATTTGCAAATCTCCCCAACCAAGTGTACAGAAAGTCTGTGAAGAGGGGCTTCGAGTTCACTCTCATGGTCGTCGGTGAGTATCTTCTGTCCTGTTTATCCCACTGCTGGCCATTGAATTTCTCTCTTTTCCTTAAATGAAAGCTCATTTGTCACTTGAGGGCACTGATAACCAAAGCCTTCAACAGCGTTTTTGCAATATCTATTAGACCTTTTCTTAATTTTCAAAGTTTTGAGCTTTTTACAGACTAGTTCACCCAAAAAAAACAAACTAGTAATCATTTTACTCACCCAAACCAGAATGATTTACTTCTTCCGTGGATCACACAATAAAATATAATAGCTGGACAGTCCTCATTCCCTTTCGGTGCATAGAAAGGAGCAGCATGAACAGTCTGGGAACTTTCTTCTATGTTCCACAAAAGCAGGAAAGTATGGAAGCCCGTTTCTGCCACTGAATAAAAAATAAAAAAGGTAATTGTGACTTTTTATCTCACAATTTTTTTTTTCTTCAGAATGCATGAAATAAACCCACAATTGAAAGAAAGTAGTCAGTCTTTTTTTTTTCTCAGAATTTGACTTTATAACTCAAAGCAGTCAAAAAAACTGTCAGAATTGCGAGATATAAACCCGTAATTGTGAGGAAAAAAGTCAGAATTGTGAAAAAAAAATTGCGATTTATATTTTTATATCTTGCAATTCTCACTTTATTTCACGCAATTGCAAGTTTATATCACACAATTCTGAGAAAAAAAGTCAGAATTGTGAGATAGTCACAATTGCCTTTGGAAAGGTTGGAATGTGCCAAATAAATGAAACTATCCCTTTACAAAACAGATTGTGTGTCTTTTTGTGTTTTGCGACATATGGAAAAAAGCTTCAATGTCCGGGTTTAAATCGCGCTCAGATTGATTTGATTTTGAAGCAATATTTACACTGAAGCTCACAAGCAGCTATGGTACTAAGGGGCATGACATTTCCTGACCAGGCACCGAGTGCTGCCAATCACAGCACACACTGGCCCAGCTAACCAATCACAGCACATTTCGTATTTCAGAAGGCGGGCCTTCATTTGAAACAGGAACTATTCGAGCTGTTTATGCCAGACTGGGGAGAGAGGTGTTGTAATAATGTAAAATATGTGAAAAATAATGTGTTTTTCGAACAACCTAGTATGAGAGCCTGTTCTAGTACACCCCCAAAACAAAATCAAGACTTTGTAAAAGAGCATAATAGGACCCCTTTAATGAAAACGGGGTCAAAAATAGAGGTCTGTTGACCCAGCATGCAGAGCTATGTGGATTTTATGCACTCATGTGTCTAGCGGTATACGGTTTCACGCGGGCCGCTTCATGCAAGGCGCTGGCAGCTGTGCAGTGCACTGAAATGCATCAGTGATGGATTTCACATGGCAGAACAGAACGAGAGAACAGGGCTTGAAGAAATGAGCATTCAAAACAAATGTGCTTCGCATTCTCCCATGGACCTGGGGTTTTTCCCCTCCTTTGGCATGTGTGTGAGCGTGGCCTAGTGGGTGGGAAGTTTCCTGTAAATCCCATTCATTCAGCCTGGCCTGAGGACTCATATCTACCTCCACCTTCAGCTCTTCAGACTCCAAACACAACACAACCTGAAACTGGCTCTGACACCCACCTGGGGTCACCTCACGTCCTGCTCACAATCCAGATCCAGAGCCACGTTTCTGACATGTCAGTATTCCAGAATTCCATCTCCACAGGATTTTGGGAGGAGTGTTGGAGCAGCTACGCCCTGGAGTTTCCCCCTCTGCTGCACGTTGGGCAGGAAGCTTTTAGATGCCAATTTAGTGTACAGCATGTGATTAGAATCGCATAGTAATTGAAGAAGTGCAGTGCTGTCAAACACTTCCAGCTCTCTCTCTCTCTCTCTCTCTCTCTCTCTCTCTCTGTGGATGATAAAGGCACAGATGTTGTTGTTGTTAAGACTGTCCGTCTGTTCTCGAAGGAAAGTACGCTGGGCTCGTCTATGGTTTCAGAAGTGTCTGTTGCCTGACAGTAGAATAGAGTCTTGATCCTGGTGAAAGTCAATATTTACCATTGATTAACCTGTTTACCAGCCGCTTGTAAGGTTTGGCCTTGATCTTGGCTGATGTAGAGGCATTTAAGTCTGTTCTTCTTTCTTTTTCCTTTTTCAGACTTGTTTATTATCAGTAGCCGGGTTTCCATCCAAAGCTGCGAATTTAACTTATGCGCAAAACTGGAATATCGCATAAAACATTTGCGAACAAGCATCGTTTCCATCCAACAAGTCAAAGAGAACAAAATCATCACTTCCTGATAAACTGGCACTATAAATCACTAAGAAAAGTAGGAGAATATAATAATTTTCATATATAATAAATTACTTGTGCCTCAGAGCGAGCAGATGAAACACAATGAATGAGGTCATTGCTTTCGGAGGTGGATGCTGCTGTTTGGGAACGCAGTCGTGTAAGACATTTCTGGGAGGCAATTATAACAGAAATAGCCTACTTTGATGACAGACTTTGCTCGTGCATTTCCGAATGACCATAACAACATTTCAGATGCTGTGGAATGAGATCAGTCTGCTGGTTAGTCAGGTTTTGCCGTCCCATAGCGCAAAGTCACATGACTTTTTTTATGCGCTTGGAGGAATTTATTCGCAAAATGCATTTCCATCTCCCATTATTCGCATCAACCCTTTTTCGCACAAGTCGAAAACCACATCAAGCGAGCGTAAAAACTTTTTTGCGAATGAAGGGATTTTTATTCGAAATTCGGCGTTTCCATCACTCGTTTCTCATGCGATACTTCAAAATGCGCATTAAAATAGGGTGATGGAAACATAGCATAGCGATGTTAAGGATTATTGGCTTTGTTAAGCTTTACTTGCTTATGATTGCTAAAAAATTATGGATTTTCTTCCACATTTTAAGTTTTTACAGTGGTTGTAAATGTACTTGTAATCCTTAAATATTTTGGATGTCATTTCACATTTAGGTGTGCTAGCCATTTCTGGGTTTTTATTTTATAAACGTAAAACTTAAATTTTAAAAAAGCATGTAAATTTAAGATAAGTTTTAAAAAAACACCTATTGACCCATATTGCACTCAATCAGTAAACAGACTGCAATATTTGACATCTATTTGCATACTGAATTAAAGTTGGTCTTGTTTCTCACATCAACTGCCTCTGGACATCTGCCTTGCACCTTCTGTTACCACTTTTAAAGGGGTGGTTCACTGGTTTTTTTCTAGGCTTGATTGTGTTTATGGGGTGCAGTCTAATGTGTTAATGCTTCGTTTAAAAAAAAACACATTATTTTTCAAATAATTTACCTTTATTCTACACCGCTCTGTCCCTTCTCCCATAAACGCACTGATCATTTCCTGCTTTTATGAAGCCCCTCCCTCAGAAATACGTGATGGGCTCAGATTGGTTAGCTGGCCCAGTGTGTTGTGATTGGCTAAACCGCCTCTAGTGCGCGTCTAAACGTCCCGCCCCTCACCTCAGCGGCATGTGATCCGGTTGTATTGTAAACAATGGCATCGTTAATATCGCTTATCAGTTTGAGCCCGATTGAGAAGCAGAGGATATTATTGAAGAGGATCGTGCAGAACCTGTGCAAGCACGGCTTTTAATGGTAGGCCTATGTTTTTTGTTTGTTGTTGTCTCATACTTTTAGATACGCTGTTATTTGTAAATGCTACTGCTTATGTTAGCTTTTAATATACGGTTTTATCCTGATTAAAGCTTTATTACAGTACAGCAACCGAATGCGCGTCCATGTTTAATGCTTCTCATAGCTATGTGAAAATAAGTGTATAATTGGAACAGTTCATTGTCAGAGCTGAGCTGAATGAGAGAGAGAGAGAGAGCAGGGGAACGCGAGTAACAGTATTAAGAATCGCTGCTTGTGAACATTGATTTTGAAACCTGTGAATCCATTAGAATCGTTAAAAGACAGAATTACGATTCATATATGAACAGATTTTTACGTGCACCTCTAGTTTTCTCTTCTTCTTCTCTAAAGCAGTGCAGCATGGCATCGCCCCCTTTGCTGCCTTTTCCCGAGGGCGGGGTTTACCTGGTTTTGTGATGTCACGAACCCGGGAAGTAACTTGTTGTAGTCCCTACCAGCCGTTTTTGTAGGCATTAAACTGCCAGAATTTTAAAAGACGATATCTCAGTTTGCATTGAATTTTCAGTTTCGTAACTTTGCAGATATTGTTTATGCTCAAACAGCAACATTACACACTAACTAACGTTAAAAAAGTAAAATCGCAATGAACCACCCCTTTAAATTGAAGTTAAAAACGTATCTCCATTCCTTAGCATTTTAAACTCATTCTAATTTTGTTTATTGTCTGTTTTGTTTGGTTTTATTCTGTCTTTATTTAACTTTCCTTTACTTTGTTCAGCACAGTGGATAGCTTTGCTATGTTTAAATGTGCTATATAAATAAAATTAGCTTACTTGCATACCGAACTATAATTGGTCTTCTGAATTGCATGCTGAATTGCAATTGGTTTGTGTCTTACATATATTTGCATACTGAATTACGATTGGTCTTATGTCCTAAAATTGATTGCATACTGAATTATGATTAGGTATGTTGTAATCAGCAGCACCAAGATTTATATTTTGGTTTTATTTATCAGTTGTAAGTGATATGATAAAAGGGCTGGGTACTGTAAATAATAAAGTAAATGGATAATTCTTCCTGTTAAAGAGAAACATTTCTGTCATCATTTACTTATTGGCATATCATTCTATAACCCATGATGTGTTCATATTCGGAGCACAAATGAAGATATCTTTAATAAAATGAGAGATTTTGCTAACACTTTTTACAGTGCCCTTGTTACACATTACTTGTAGTCACTGTAGGAATAGCAGAGATTGTGCATAATTACATCTAACTAACCCTAAACCAAACCCTATTCCTAATTAATATTACTCAGTACAGTACTTACAAGGACAAAAAAAAGTCTAAGTGTAAAACCATGTGACTCCAGCGGTTTAATCCAGATTGTATGGAGCCATGTAATGTATAAGAAAAATTCAGTCTTTAATCACAAAATATTTTTACTTCTGCATACTGTAGCTCTCCAAATTTTCATTTTTTTTTATTTTGGGTGAAGTACTTTTAAAGTGTTCTTTCTGGCAACACTCATAAGTCAAGTCAAGTCACCTTTATTTGTATAGCGCTTTATACAATACAGATTGTGTCAAAGCAGCTTTACAGTGTCAAGCAGGAAAATTATTTGTCGATAATGCAAGAGGACACTAACAGTAAATATTTCAGTTAAAGTCAGTTCATTGCTGATTCAGTGATGTCATCATCCAGTTCAGTTCTCTTCCAATAGTGTTTGTGCAATCAATCAAGCCGACAATATTGCTTACAATATTACTTACAATAAAGTAAGCCAAAGGCGACAGTGGCAAGGAACCAAAAATCCATCAGTGACGGAAATGGAGAAAAAACCTTGGGAGAACCAGGCTCAGTCGGGGGGCCAGTTCTCCTCTGGCCAGACGAAACCAGCATGACGTGGTTTAATTCCAGGCTGCAACGCACGTCAGATTGAGCAGAGGACTCGTCTGGTTCCTGTGGTCTTGTGCCGATGGTCGTAGTGAAGGACTATAATGCAATATGAGCTTGCTCAAGTACTGAGGAGCTAAAGCATTCAAGGCTTTATAAGTAATTAGCAAGATTTTGAAATTTATTCAGTGTTCAATTGGGAGCCAGTGCAGTGTTGACAGAACCAGGTTAATATAGTCATACTTCCTGGTTCTAGTGAGAACTCTAGCTGCTGAGTTTGTTTATTACGTGTGCAGAGCAACCACCCAATAAAGCATTACAATAATCTAACCTTGAGGTCATGAACGCACGAATTAACATTTCTGCATTTGACATTGAGGGCATAGGTCATAATTTAGATATATTTTTAAGATGGGAAAATGTGGTTTTACAAATGCTAGAAACATGGTTTTCAATAGAAAGATTGCTTTCAAATAGCACACCTAGGTTCCTAACTGATAATGAACAATTGACAGAGCAGCCATCAAGTGTTAGACAGTGTTCTAAGTTATTACAAGCAGAGGTTTTTGGTCCAATAATTAATAGAATTTAGCAGTAGGATATTACTAGTCATCCAGTTTTTTATATCAACTGTGCATTCCGTTAGTTTTGCGAATTGGAGTGTTTCTTCGGGCCGCAAAGAAATATAGAGCTGAGTATCATCAGCATAACGGTGAAAGATAACACCGTGTTTCCTGATGATATCTCCCAAGGGTAACATGTAAAGCGTGAAAAGCAGCGGTCCTAATACTGAGCCTTGTGGCACTCCATACTGTACTTGTGATCGATATGATACCTCTTTATTCACTGTTATGAATTGATGATGGTCAGATAAGTAATATTTGAACCATGACAATGCAATTCCTCTAATGCCAACATAATTTTGTAGTCTACTCAAAAGAATGTTGTGGTCGACAGTGTCAAACGCAGCACTAAGATCCAGTAGCACTAATAGAGAAATGCAACCACAATCGGATGATAAGACCAGGTAATTTGTAACTCTGATGAGAGCAGTCTCTGTACTATGATACAGTCTAAATCCTGATTGGAAATCCCCACAGATACCATTTCTCTCTAAGAAGGAACATACTGTAGCTGAGAGGATACTGCCTTTTCTAGTATTTTTTGACAGAAAAGGGAGATTTGAGATCGTCTGTATTTAACTAATTCTCTTGAATTTAGTTGTGTTTTTTTAATGAGAGGCTTAATAACAGCCAGTTTGAAGAATTTTGGGACATATCCTAATGACATTGACAAATTAATCATATTCAGAAGAGGATCTATGACTTCTGGAAACACCTCTTTTAGTAGCTTAGATGGAATAGGGTCTAACATACATGTTGTTGGTTTTGATGATTTGACAAGTTTATACATTTTTTCCTCTTCTATAGCCATATTTTGCACTACAATGTTTTTGCATGCACGTTTTTGCATGCTTTCAAATACTACATGAAATAAATGCAGAACTGTTTTAAACATTCTGATCTGTAGCTTTGAAAATTTTCCACATTCTTTCTAAAGTTATGTATAACTT
>NW_015546025.1:120896-179074 GCF_001515605.1 Sinocyclocheilus anshuiensis | reverse complement strand
AATATAGAGCTGAGTATCATCAGCATAACGGTGAAAGATAACACCGTGTTTCCTGATGATATCTCCCAAGGGTAACATGTAAAGCGTGAAAAGCAGCGGTCCTAATACTGAGCCTTGTGGCACTCCATACTGTACTTGTGATCGATATGATACCTCTTTATTCACTGTTATGAATTGATGATGGTCAGATAAGTAATATTTGAACCATGACAATGCAATTCCTCTAATGCCAACATAATTTTGTAGTCTACTCAAAAGAATGTTGTGGTCGACAGTGTCAAACGCAGCACTAAGATCCAGTAGCACTAATAGAGAAATGCAACCACAATCGGATGATAAGACCAGGTAATTTGTAACTCTGATGAGAGCAGTCTCTGTACTATGATACAGTCTAAATCCTGATTGGAAATCCCCACAGATACCATTTCTCTCTAAGAAGGAACATACTGTAGCTGAGAGGATACTGCCTTTTCTAGTATTTTTTGACAGAAAAGGGAGATTTGAGATCGTCTGTATTTAACTAATTCTCTTGAATTTAGTTGTGTTTTTTTAATGAGAGGCTTAATAACAGCCAGTTTGAAGAATTTTGGGACATATCCTAATGACATTGACAAATTAATCATATTCAGAAGAGGATCTATGACTTCTGGAAACACCTCTTTTAGTAGCTTAGATGGAATAGGGTCTAACATACATGTTGTTGGTTTTGATGATTTGACAAGTTTATACAATTCCTCTTCTCCTATAGCAGAGAATGAGTGCTACTTTTTCCTGCGTTCTGGTTTTATCTGTGCCAGTGAAAGTTCTTTGGCAGTTCGTAGTAAACTCTGTCCCTCCCAGTGCAGTCCCAAGCTTTTCCTGCTTCCCAGCTCCCCCCACCCCTGTAATGCGATGAGGAGTTCCTCTGGAATAAGCCCCCTGGTTTACACAGCTGAGGGATATTTCCTTTAAAGGAAGCGAGCCGGACCCTCACCGATCCTCGTGGTGGGCTTTGGGCTGAACTGCTCCAGTGGCAGGACACTCACCTTGCTCTCTGCACGGACTTTCCATAACACTCAACGCCTCTTGTTCAGATTTCCCCGATTGCAGTAGTTTGGCCCTAATGTAGAGTTTGCTGTGTGCGAAGAGTGTTCAGTAATGGTTAATGTTGTGAAATACAGGTGTTTAGATGGATACGTGTTGTGTGTTGTTTTTCATCTGCTAAGGGCAGTTCTGTAAGGATTTGACACAGCACAAACAGTGAGTTTCATAATGCACAGAGACAGGGCGGGTTACAGATACCGCAGTTTGGCATTTTTGGGCGGGTGACAGGAAAGCCCTGATCTGTCATCATTCTTGATGCAGAGTTCAATGAAGGACTCTGTAATTATCTCTGGTTTTAACATGACAAACCTTCTGCCCATAGTCACCTTTCTGTTCATCTATCAATGTCTCTCTCTCTTTCCTCAATGCTAAACTCTGCATGCACACTCGGATCTCTTGTGAGAAGTGATTCAGAGCTTAACTACTTCAATGAAAAGTTCACCCAAAAATCTGTCGTCATTTACTCACCTCATGTTGCTCCTAACCCCTATAGCTTTCTTTCTACATGGAACTGGTTTCCAAAATTTACTTTTCTGCCAAATCTGTCAATGGCAAGTAAACAGGGAAAACTGACCAACCATAAACAGTATTTCACATTATTTACACTATTTAGCTGTTTTTTTCTTGCATATTTGTAGACAACATAGGTCTATTGTTTTAGTCACATAAAATGAAAGTGCACCTTTCATAATTGCATTGTCATGTTGTTCCTCATATTTTAATTTTGATAGCTTAATATTTCACACATGCATTATGAGAAGGGGAAAATAAAATATAAAAAAATCATACACAATATGTACTTATAGTGGTAAATTTGAATTTCTTTACAAGTAGACACAACTCAGTTAGACTAACATTCTTAATCTAAACAAGGTCTGTTCACAAAAAGAACGATAACTATAATGATAACCATATTAGCATCCACAACAATGGAAGATAACGTTCTCTTTACTATAAACGTACTACATTTTTGTAAGCATGTACCGGATCGACCTGCTTTTACAGTTCCAAATAAAGTTATGAAGCCGCGGTCACACTAGACTTTCAGCATGCAATTTTTTTCCGGACACTGCAACGGCCATGATATGATGTCATGCTGTGCTGTGTCTCTTTTAAAAACATAAATTCAACATATAACAATCATTCACAACAATAAATTGTGACAAAAATGTAAAAGTATGCAGTCCAGTCTACTCCACTTTCTTGCAATGTTGCAATCCTGCTGCTTTAAAGTTTGTTTGTGTGTGTGTGTGTGTGTGTGTGTGTGTCAACATCCTCCATTATTGTGTGTGTGTGTGTGTGTGTGTGTGTGTGTGTGTGTGTGTGGTTTTTTTTAGTCAGCTGAGAGGATTCTTGCCATTTGTTAAGTTTGAACCCGGTGTGGGACACAGAAGCAGCAGCAGCAGAATATCCACATTGGTCCTTTCTATACAATGAAAGTGAATGGTAATGGATGCTGTGGAGCTGCAAAAAGAATAAAGAAGAACCATGAAAGTAGTTCATACAACTCATGGGTGCAGCTCTTGAATCTATCAAGACATACATAAAATCAGTTATCATTGCAGCAGCATTTTTACTTGTGCACATCCACTATCACTGTATGGAAATAACTACTTTGTGTTCCACTGTAGAATAAAAGTTCATACACGTTTGCCGTGACATGAGTGAGTTTTGTCCAACTGTCCCTTTAAAACATTTGTACTAAATGAGTTTCCTTGAACAGCTGCAAGTTACGATACTATAAAAACTCCTGCAAGCTATGATTCCACAAGATCTTCTGCTTTTTATGTGAGTTTCTTCCAGCAGGGAAATTCTTCACTCTGGCAGGCCTGTATTCAGTATCATATGTCTCCCAGCAGTAACTCCACCATCGTGGCTGTTTTTCTGGTCTCTCTGCTGTGCTGGTTTCACTCCAGAGAACGGCAGAAGTGCATCCCAGTGCCTGCTTCGCTCCGCCACTCGCTGCCTGCTTTTATTGTTTCCTTAATTAATAATGACATTTTAAAGAAGACCGTATTTCACTCACTGTTTTCACAAGACCATGGGCCTGTTTCAAAAGCTACATTCAGCAAGCAAAATAAATCCTGTTGGGTTTTTCCTCAGTCTGCTCAATGATAGCAATTGCTTTTGCATCTCTCCAGGCAGTGAGTGGAAGACGTATCTGTTGCGATGGTGAGGTCACTGTTGTTCTGCCCTTCTGGAAGACATTTAGGATTTGAAAGAAGCTTTTCTTTGTTTGAAGGTTCTCTCCGTGTTTTACGTGCTGTGGAAGTGGCGCTGGGTTGGGCACTTGTTAAAGGGCAGGAGAGAAGCCCAGCATTGCTCTGTGCCAACATGCATCCAATTTCCTTCATACTGTCCTCTTTGTTCCAGGCCTTACAGGAACCCCGTTGCCGCGCATCCAGCTGATGGATCGCTCTCGGATGCTTAGAGGAATTGTTCTGTGAAAAAGTCACTTGTTGTTGGAGACTTACGCATCGAATGTCAGCAATATATTTGTTTAACAGTGGGATAAGTTACCTTTTTTTTTAGCACATTACAAACAAGATTTGACACCATACTGGAGGGTTCCATAGTACTGCTGTGCAGTTGCTAATGTGCTCTGAGCAGTTTTTAGGGTTGCCAAGGAATTTTCTAGGTGAATGCTAAGGTGACATGCACTACTGTTCAAAAGTGTTTTTATTTTTTTTTTATTTCCTCAATTATTACACTTTCACATAAGCGCAAATCAAGTGAACATCAACTTGCATGATATCATAACAGCGCTAACGGCCTCGTGAAGGAGAACAGACTGGCTATATTACACTTTAATTTAGCAGAATATCTCATCGGAGATCACTAAACATCAACTTACATGTTTGCTGGTGTTTTCAGCTCATCAGCACTTTTTCCATAATGTAGAGAGAGTGTGTGTACATGGCTGCCAGGTTGGGATGATTAAGTAAACCAATGGATAGTAAATATATCGATTTAAGAGAGAAACTCAGACTGGGGGATTTCTTCACATCTGGCAACCACAACCACGAAAGCTTGTGGAAGCTTGTTACCAATGCAAGAAAATGCAAACGGCAAATTTAATGAAACGTTGTCTGGATAAATAACCAGTGGGCAAATATTATAGACAACTTTTTTTATTGATTTCTGAAGGATCATGTGACATTGTATATGTGTATTTGTTATGCCTTACTGCTGCAAAACTACAGTAGTTTCCCTTAAGGGACACAAAAAAAAACATTGAAGACTGGAGTAATTTAGCTTTGATCACAGGAATAAATTACATTTTAAAATATATTACAATAGAAAACAATTATTTTAAATTGTAATAATGTTTCACAATTTTACTGTTTTGACTGTATTGTTGGTCAAATAAATGCAGCCTTGGTGAGCAGAAGAGACTTCATTCAAAAATATTTAAAAAAAAAAACTTACTGACCCTAAATTTTTGAACAGTAGTGCTAGTCAAAAGAGCTCATCCTCAAGTCTCTATAATAGTTTTATTGTCCACCAGGTGACTAATTGGTTGGAAAAGTAAATACTCCTTTTCCAAACAAGCAGGCAATCTGAGATATTGTAGCACAAACTGTGCTGGATGAGTTGCATACTAAAGTCGAACACTTAGAGTTAAAGGTAAAGTATGAGCAGTGGCGATACTGAAGCTTGTCTTGGCAAACTAATAAAGTTTATAATAGCTTGTGAACATACTCTTTGTTTATCTTGGTTCGCACACCCTCTGGTTCTTCTCCTGGTTTGTACTTTATCATATAGTCTGAGTTTCTGACTGTTTAGATTTCCCTCCATCTGTCCAGCTAAATAGTTGTATTCTCTTGTGCTTTATGGAATTTCACACATTTCAGATGCTGTCTGCGTTTCCCAGACTCGCAGGCAGGGAACGACCCCATATAAGTTCATGTCAGAGTTGATTAGATTATGCCACTCCTCCAGACTGATTTCCTGTTTTTGGAGTTAAGTTGAAAAATGCAGCATCTCAGGTGTTAAAAAGCACCGGGTTTGGTAGATTTGCAATGTTGGGCCTTATAGGAGCCTAGTGAAAACATGGAGAGAATCATGGTATCCAGTTATTAAAATTGTTGTATAATGCTGAATGTCATGGAATTTGTCAAATTGGATTAACAAATGAAAAGTAGGGCTGTATGCAAATAATCAAACCTCTTTTTTGCAGCACTTTATTTGACACAAAAGCAATGGTTTATTGTAAAGGATTTTTTAAAACATTATAAAAGATTATTCAATTGTCTTATGTATTCATTTGATTACCATTTTTTTTAAATTGGTATAAAATCCAGAAGAATTAAAGCAGATTTTGGAGAAGAGAAAAAGGGCCCTATTACTGTTAACATTTTATGAAATGCTTTTCAATGCTATTAAAATGAAATTCAGAGAAATTAAAATGGAAAACAAAAATATGGGGAAAAAATGAAAATGAATTTCATATGGCCCTAGACTTAGCAAGCACCACAAGTTACCCAAAATGTTTAAGTGGAGACAGTGTGAATGATGGCTGTTCAGATTCTGTGGATATCTCCAGACTCAAATTCCACACAGTCATTGTTCACCAGCCAACAGAAGTGCTGCACGTTCTGCAATCACTGATGTAAACTCTCGTTCTGTGTCCTGCAGGAGAATCAGGTTTGGGGAAGTCTACGCTCATCAACTCCCTGTTTCTGACAGACTTGTATTCTCCGGAGTATCCCGGACCCTCTAACAGAATCAAGAAAACCGTTCAGGTCTGTATCTTTTCCTGCCTTTACCGTGAGATCACTGTAGAGCGCTGCTGTGATGACGTGATAATCTTCACAAATGAACCATTTTGACCTAAAAGCACATCATTCCTGCATGCGGCACTCTATATATCAATATGGCTAAATAATAATATAAAAAATTACTATTGTAATATTACAGTAAAATCAAAAAAACAAATAGTTGAGAAAAATAATTTAATAATAATTGTAAAAATATATATAATATGTGACCTGTGCTGGCCAAATGAGTCACAATGAGCAATTTTTCAAAAAAATGTTTTTTCGTTTTCAAAGACCTTCAAAATGATGTATGATTTGTTGGATTCGGACGAAAAATGTCTGAGCTACACCTGTTTGAAGTCGATAGAGTCAGCAAAGTCAATTTTGAGAAAAATCGAGTTAAAGTTTTCTGAAGGTTCCAAAGCAAAATCACCTGCAGCGTTGCATCTTTTCCTCCAGTTCTTTTCTTAATAATTACTATATTAATAGTCACAATGTAGCTATTTTTTATTTTATCTTTGTTATAAATAAGAACAGATTAAAAAAAAAACAGTATAACAAATATGAGAGAAAAAAAACAGTGCATTACCTTTTTCATTTGACATTTACATCCACAAAAGCATTCAAGAAAAGCAGTTCAATCAAGAGCAGCGAGTGATTCACTCATTTCTTTTATCGTTAGATTATCATTAATGAGACAGACGGCCTATATATTAAGACCAGTGTTGGGCTCGTTACTCCAAAAATGTAATTTATTACTCGTTACTACAGTTACTCCTTTCAAAAGTAATATTATTACTTTACTTATTACTATCTGGCAACAGTAATTAGTCACACTACTAGTTACATTACTTTTCCTTCACGCCCCACAGAAGTTGTAATTGTGTATCTTCCCCAGAAAATTCTTCTAAAATGTTACTAACAATATATTTCTGCCTCATCATTTGACCAAATTCTACATGGGATCGCAGTCTGAAGTTATTACAAGCACTCAATAGTGATTGATAGTGACTTTTAAGTAAAAGTGTTGTATTAATCTCATGTGTAGCTTGAAGCTAATTGTAGCTATAATTTCTCTGTTACCCAAATATGATTATATTTCATGAAGTGTTTCATCAAAAGAAATCACTTAAGTTCATAAGATTTTTAATATAGTAATATTATAATATTGTAATATAATTTATATTGGGATCAGAGGATTACAAGCACTCAATGGTGATTGATAGTGACTTTTAAGTAAAAGTGTTTTATTAATTGTCTTGTGTAGCTTGAAGCTAATTGTAGCTATAATTTCTCTGTTACCCAAATATGATTATATTTCATGAAGTGTTTCATCAAAAGAAATCACTTAAGTTCATAAGATTTTTAATATAGTAATATTATAATATTGTAATATAATTTATATTGGGATCAGAGGGGCAAGCCATGTAATGCCAGAGTAAAGTAATGCCACAACTTACACATCTGTGTTCAGATCAGCTGTTCTCCTGACACAATCACTGTAATGGCAATATTTCCATCCCTTGAATGTAAGCTTTTCCATATTTCAAGCTTTCCTGACGCACTGGTGACTTCGTGTGCCTGTGCGAGTCGTGAAAATTGTGAAAATAAATCTAGGAATTATTGGATTGACGGATTTCAAATCAGTAGGGTAAGTAACAAGCTGTTTTATGGATGGTAACTGTAATATTATTACTGAAATCTTATTAGTAATTAGTTACACTACTAGTTACTGCAAAAAGTAATATTATTACAGTAACTAGTTTCTAGTAACTAGATACTGTCCAGCGCTGATTAAGACCTACTGTAATGCACGGATCTAAGATAATGTTACACATCAGATGTTTTTCCCCAACCGTTCCCCAAATGTTCACTTAAGACATAACAGATTATGTTTGCGTGAATACTTGAATACTGTAATTCTGTGTATATCAGTGTTAATTTCGGTGACGAATCATTTTCGTCAACGACATTTTTTTCACAGACGAAAACGAGACGATGACGAACTAAAACTCGTCTTGAATGACAGAAACTATGACGAAAATCTATTGACATTTTCATCAACGAATAAAACCGAGACGAAAATGTTAGGGAGGGACGATTTGGGAAGAGATTCATTCAGAACGAATCTGCTGCATAGTTAGGAGATTAGATGCGTACATATGAACCAGCGGGACATGAGCTAAAATACACTTGCTGCACGTCGCTTAAAACGTACAAAAATGTCGATATCTGGGAGTAAGAGAAGAGCAGACATGTGGATAAATCTGAAGACGCAAGAGAGAACGGTCCGGTTTTCTGAGCGCAGACACTGAAGTGGCGCCTCTCACACACCACACGAGTACTCTTTCGCGTCTCATGAACGGAGAAATACACACAAAATGATGTCGAATTGTCTGTTTTGACAAGTATTTACATAAACGCACTCAGTTATGTCTTATGTGAACATAAACAGTTGGGAGAATATTGGACGTGAATCCGTAAACTGCATCCGTGTATACGTGCAGCCTAATTTAGTTGCTATTGTCCGAGTCATTGATGTTAATCAAGCAACAAAGGAAAGACAGAAAATCACGCACTGCTCTTGACTGAATCACTTTCGTAGCCCTAAAGATTAATCTAAATTTATTTATAGAAATAAATATGTCTGCTTGAAAGAATGAAGAATATGGTAAACAAGTTGCTATAAAGAATGCATAATTAGCCTATATAACCATTGGTATTTCATTGAAAAGAAGACCATGTTCTTGTTCTTTATGAGAAGTGGTTTTATTTAATTTTAACATAAAGGCATGTTGTGTGTCACCGCAGTTAAATCGGTGTCTATCATGATAAAACCTTCATATCAAACCTAGTGAATTTAGAAACCCATTAGATTTTAGCCGACTAAATTTACTGTAGATTGTCAAAAATCAGATTACTAAAATATGACTAAAACTAAATGGCATTTTAGTCAAAAGACTATGACTAAAACTAAATCAAAATTTGCTGTCAAAATTAACACTTGGTGTATATGTATCGAGAACGTGTCGGATGACAGCGCAAGAAACAAGCAGAGAAAAGGTACTCCTCTCAGAAAACATACAAATAAAGATCATTTTAGATGTTTAATTACTATTTGGAGCATTGGGATCGCTAGATGAGGGCTCAAAATTAGCCTGTGTGCATTCCGACTCATTTTGCCAGCACGAGTCACATGTATAGTAATAATAATTTTTATTTGACATTACAACTGAAATTGCTATACTTATATTTACTGCTGTCGTAATTTTTTTTTATTTTCAAATGTTAAACAATCAAACTTTTATTTTGACGGAAAACCTCAGAGCCGATGAAGAGACGGCTAATAATGAGCTGCTCATGTGTAAATGAACACAGTACCACACTCTGAAACACGCTGCACATAAATTTATTTAATTGAATCACAATATTTGTGATTTAATAATCACATTAAGCCGTACTGTGATTTCAGTTTTATTTTGATTAATCTTGTTGCCCTTGTCTAAGCACATCCATCTCTATTCTAAATGTTTCTGTTGAGCTTGATAGTGTCTTTGCTGATAGTTCTGATAGATCTTTCAGTGGTACTTTAGTAGAAGCAGGTCAGTTTTGATATTGTGTTGCTCTTGGCTCATATCAGGTGAAGGATTAGGTTTATAGCTGAATTAATCTCAGAGAAACATAGTTTCCAGTTATCTAGAGCAGTGGTCACTGCCGCCACACGTCTGAAGAGGTGAACATGCTGACTGAATAACATGACATGCATTTATACAGTAGATATGAACAGCGAAATGCTGCATTAGAAACTGTTGCTAATTACTGTCACACATCAGTGCGTCTGCCATATTGGAAAGGTCAAAGTATGCCATAAACGCATACAAGCTAATTGACAGATGCAGTGTGTTATTAACACGCATTATCTGGATTCTCTAGCTAACACCCCCTTATAAAAGTGGTAACCATGGCAACCATCTTAATGGTCTGATTACTGAATGTGCAGATTGATGGAGAATAATACAGCCTTGGTTTTAACACCATTCTGAAGAAAAAAACTACAATACATAATCACTTTCAATGCTGGGCCAAATTAAAGTAAGCTTTTACTTTATAATCTAAAAATAAAGCATACCAGCAAAATTACAGCAAGTATCTATTTATAAATGTATTCATAAAGGATTATGTATTGCATCTATAGGGGATTTATGTGACCTGCAAAAACTAACTTGAAATGTTGTCTGTTCCAAGATGGTGGTGCTACTGGTGATTATAGGGCTGTGCAATTTTCATTTCTATTTTAATTTCTCATCTGAAATGGTCTAAAAGGGTCACGAGAAACTGTCATTGTCACAGCCATTGTCGCTGAAAAGACTCAAAATATTTAATTCGACAAGTAAAATGCAGTAAAAATCATTTAAATTTATACGCAAAAGCATAACAAAAATGATGCTATATATTTACCTACACATGTAGGTAATTAGTAGGTAGGTAATTATTAATATTAATAAAAAATATATTTTTTGAAAGAAATTAACACTTTTATTCGGCAAAATGATGCTTCAGACTGATAGAAAAAAGTGCCAGAAATGTGTCATGCTATAAAATATTTCTATTTCAAATAAATGTTCAAAATATATACACTTTCTCTTTCTCAAAAATCTTGAAAAAAGTACAGTTTCTGCAAAAAAATGAAGCAGCACAACTGTTTTCAACATTGATAATAGTCTCTTGGGCAGCAAATCAGCATATTAGAATGATTTCTGAAGGATCATGTGACACTGAAGAGTAATGATGCTGAAAATTCAGCTTTGAAGTCACAGGAATAAATTAAATTTTACAAGATGTTACAACACAGTTATTTTAAATAGAATAATGTTTCACAATATTAGTGTTTTTACTGTACTTTTTGATGTATTTTGGGTCAAAAAAGTGCAGCCTTGGCACATCTTTAAAAAACATTCGAAATTATTACTGACCCCAAACTTTTGAACGGCAGTGTATATATTTTTACTGAAACGATTTAGTATGAAAAATGCCATACAGACTAATTCAGAACGTTTGAACTGATTCGTGGAAATGAAACATTTATGTAGTGTAGCTCCACCCTCCTTAGGAAACTTAATGGATATATAAAAAGTGTTTTAAGACATCTTTATATGCATTATATATTTATTTTTGATGTTGCTTAAGATTTGCTTAAAGTTAATTTCCATAAAACAACAAACATGCTGTATATATAAAAATGACTATTTAAAATATCAGTCTTCATATCTCTGCTGTAAACCTTATTTTAGAGCGTGTGAAATTAGTTTACGTGCTGATGTAAGAATCTGAAGCCTCTGCTGTCAGATCAGTCTGATCGTATCTCTGGTCTCTGTTCTGTCCTGCACAGTAACAATGAACTTGTGTGTGGTTGTTGTCTCCGAGAGTTCTGGGAAGTGAGTCAGAGAATCAGTATGTTACAATGTGATGTGTGCATGAGGAGGAGGAGGAGAAGCTTCATCACTAACGTTTCTCACTGTTGCATCACTCTTTTCCAAACGAAGAGCTCAGGATGTGTGTGTGTGTGTGTGTGTGTGTGTGTGTGTGAGACTGTGTGTGAGACTGTGTGTGAGACTGTGTGTGAGACTGTGTGTGAGACTGTGTGTGTGAGTGTGTGTGTGTGTGTGTGTGTGTGTGTGTGTGTGTGTGTGTGTGTGTGTGTGTGTGAGACTGTGTGTGAGACTGTGTGTGAGACTGTGTGTGAGACTGTGTGTGAGACTGTGTGTGAGACTGTGTGTGTGTGTGTTTGTTTGTGTGTGTGTGTATGCGTGTGTATGCGTGTTTGTGTTAAAATGCAGAAAGTTTCCTGTAGGGGGTAGGTTTAGGTGTAAGGTTGGTGTAGGGCAATAGAAAATACGGTTTGTACAGTATAAACCATTACGCCTATGGAATGTTCCCACAATTCACAAAAACAAACGTGTGTGTGTGTGTGTGTGTAATAGCTGTGATTATGATACGGGGCATGGCGCACACACTTACCACCCACTCTGTGGTCTGGCACCAGTGTCCTGACTATATCAGGCCTGTGTGTTTGGAAGTTCTCATTGAGAGTAGTTATGTTGTTTATGTAAAGTGTTGGCAGCTCTCTAACTGGATATGTTTGCCATTGAGATGTGGATCTGTTGTGACAGGCTGAAAGAGGAGTGTAAGTCTGTCTGTTCAATCCCTCAATACAACAATTTGTCTGTTTGTATTAAACTCAAGTAGTCTGTCAATACTGCTAATCGTCAGTGAGCGAACATGTCTTTGGCAACACTTAGAATGAAATACTAGTATTTAACAAAGGACTGCAGACTTGTGCGGTCAGATATATGAGTGTGTTGAAAGCTGAGGCTTTGGCAGAGCAGTGATCTGTCCAGACCTTCATACCTGTGGACATCTGAAGCGGCGGCCCTCGCTGGTATCAGACTCTGAGAAGAGATGCTTGAAGGAGCAGAAGCTCATCATCATCACGTGTCTTTAACATTCGTTCTGCTCCACCTTTTCTGAGCTTTTCAGTGTGGATTACTCAAGCACTGACCACTTTGAAAGATAAAACAATGACTCTCTCCGGTTCAGTTTGTTTACTGAGGCCTGCTTTATAGGCTTGACATTGTCCTGTGGCCAGTTGTCTCAGAAGTTTGTCTTCATGCCAAGCATTTGACCATAACATTTAAAGTATTAAGTCAAAACAGACCGCATTTAATTTCTTAATACATGTTTTGGTCTTATTGTGATTCATCGGTGCATGTTATGCTAAAGAAAATCTTTTATATGTAGTAATTTCTCTAAAAAGGTATGCTGCAGTTATAACCAAGACTTGCATTCAGTTTTCCCCCCGACTCTCTTGTAATGTGTGCATCAATTTTGAAGCATTTGAAGTTTTTTTTTTTTTATGTTTTCAGTGTTTTCAATTTACTAATTTTCACTCTATTATTATTATTTTCACTCTATTTTATTATTATTATTATATGTTTTTGTTGTTGTTGTTTTTTCCCCCTTCCCAGAGTTTTCTGTTTTAGGTTTTTAGTTTATATTTTAGTTTTTTAGTTTTTTTTTTTTGGCTGCCAAAGTTAATAAATTAATTTGTGACAAGTGATCTAAAGTTGGCATGAAATTAAAATGCATGTTATTGATCTTATTGCGGGCAAATTATCCGTTTTATATTTACATTTTTTTTAAATGTTTAATCAAAATGTAATACCTGTCACCTCAATCTCAATTCAATGGCCTCAAATCCAATCAACAACTGATGCATCGAACCAAGTCCCGGTTGTACAAGGTTTTTTTTTTTGTTGCATTTTTCTGTACTCTGTTAGTCTCAAATGCATGTCACAATGCAGAAGAAAAGATCTGACAATACTTCTGTTTTACTCGTAAGTTTCTGAAAAAGGTTGAGTTTTCAGATGTATTGGAAATGTGGTTTAGTGTTGACTTTAAAACACATCCCAAGTTAGTAACATAATTGGGGCTGGTGCTGCTGATGATGCTCTGAAGTTGCTTGGTTCGAGCTGCCATTTCTGACAATATGTTTAACCAGACCATCTCACCTCCTCAGCAGACTGCTTCAGGTCTGGTGAGAAGAGGACAGTCCACGCCAGCTGTTGACAGTTTGTGGCTTCCATTAACACAGAAAGAGCAAAGACCAATCAAAAGCAGTTTGGTTTTTCTACTCCACCTGTTGGGTGTCCGGACACAGAAGGAATTTTAGACGGTTATGAAATCAGTGTGTTCTCATCGTTTGTAGACATTTGCTGAGTGATTACTCTGGTGTGGTGTAATAATCAGGGTGATGTCATTGATGTGGAATTGTTTGGTAAGACAGAAGATACGGGACGGGTGCTCACACCCCTCACATTACCTCAGATCATCTGTTGTTCCAGCGACTGCCTGAAACAACAGCCTGAAATGAAGATAAAACAACTGGTTATCATCTGTCAAAATCACAACACATGTATCCAACATAAACATTGAGATGTTTCATAAATATGTTTCATAAATATTAAAAAAAATAATACGCCAAAACAGTTCAAACTTACATAACTGCTTGGACTTGGTAATTTTAAGAAATTTCACAGTTTTGGTTCCAATTTCACTTGACAATTCTGGTGCCTTAACTATTCTTTTAGTAATTTTAAATAATTTTGGATTATTCATTAATTGGGCAATAATTCTTATTGATTCTGTACATTTCTTAGAGATAAAACCAACAGATTTACCTGTTTACATGTAACTTTGCCTTTGTCTCAGAGGTGGAAAGAGTATGAAAATATTCTACTCAAGTAAAAGTACCATTACATTAATGAAATTTTACTGAAGTACAAGTAAAAGTACCAGTCTAAAAATCTACTCAAGTAAAAGTAAAAAGTAGCTCATTTAAAATGTACTCAGAGTAAAAATTACTTAGTTACATTTTAACAGTGGGAGGGAGGCAAAAATGGGATAGGCCTATAATTCTCAAACTAGTTGTTTTTAATTAAAGGAATCAGTTATTTAGAATAATAAGACATTTGGGCTGTTACCAGGCAAATTAAATCAGTATCAACAAAATTCATCTTTGCAATGAAGAGGAAACACAGAAGCTTCATCTGTAGTGGCATTTAGATTACACACTGTATAATGCAGGACATGAATGCATTTAACCTGCAGTTACAAATGCAGAAATAATGTTTTGATATATGACATAAAATGTTGAATACTCATTTGAAATTATATTAAAAAAAAAAATCAAGATACTTTACATGTGAAATTAAAACCGCCAGTAGGTGTCAGCAAGTCACTGTTAATAAGGGAGTCATTGCGATTGAACCATTTAATTGAATAATTTAAACGGTTGATTCATTCAGGAACAAAACACTGTCCGTCATTGCTCAGAGACGCAAAACTGTGCTGTGGTGGCTGTGTTTGGAATTATTTTTGTTGTCGAAATAGAGCAAAAACAGGGAATATGATGTCTAAAACGCAAGTCTCTAAATTAACTTCTTGTTTATTGAACTGTTGTAAAGAAATCTATATAGGCACTCTGTAGGAGTGTTTTGTTTGGTTTTTGGCAAAATATTGATAATGTCAAATCGCACATCGTTAAAACAACAATTACGATATCGCAGACAATATATATCGCACACCCTGCACCACTGCCTTTTTGGCTAATTTGTGCAAAACCTCTTGCTAAACTGTCAAAGTAACGCCTAGTCTTGTCCGTCTGCATCTTTCTTGTGATTTTAGCGCCAGTTTGCTCTCCTGCCCATTATTTACTGCAGTCGTTTCCAGGGAGCGATTTATTATTTTTTTTACTCCGTAATTAATGTGTTTTAAAATGTAGTGAAGTACAATACTTAAAACAAAATATACTTAAGCAAAAGTAAAATTACAGATTTGAAAAATTACTTTAAAAAGTAGAAGTACACAAAAAAAACTACTCAATTACAGTAACGTGAGTAAAGGTAGTTCGTTACTTTCCACCTCTGCTTTGTCTTAACCCACACTTCAGATTTAGTTTTTCCACTGCACGTGAAACTGCATATACACATGAAGAGGTGTGTTTGCACAGACTTTTGATCTCAAGAAACAATCACATGCTCATTAATTGTTTCTTGAGTCATTTGCACAGTCACACTCTTGATAATTGACTGAAATTTTGCTGAATTATTATTTCTGATATTTCTGTTAGGAAATATCTGGTAACATTTAGATTTCCAGGCCTTAAAGTCATGAAAATGAGTTAACCATAATGTATATTAGGGGTTGGACAGCGCCAAATATCGATATTTGAATTACTACAATAAGGCGCTCTAAATAGATTTCCCTGCTCCCAGTGTCTAAAAATGCGTGGAAATTGTGACCGCGCCATTTCCACCTTCTTTCCAAAGCGCGTTCTCGATGAAGATGGGGAAGCAGGGGGAACCGAAGGATAGACAGATTTCCAGCCACTATTAGCTCGACTGCTATATATATGTTTATGGAGATGAGAAATAAAACACTGCCCTGAAACGGCTATCAGCGTGGACCATAGGCACCGATCACGTTATTACTGCAAGCGCCATCCATGATCAGTCCATGAGTAGCCTAACCTCTCTGCTCGCAGGTGGATTTCCCTCACTATATGAGTGAGAGAGAGTGCCGCCGGCGCGTCCAGTTTTATGTCAACAAAACTGGATGCTCTCCCTCTTTCTTGCAAGTGGGCGTTATGCAGTGGGCACCGACCGGTAGAAACATAAATCTGCTATGGCATGGACGACAAAATAAAACCTCGTCAGAGCCTTAATGCGGCGCAGAAGTGTGCAGTGTGCTTGCCGTGCGTCTACATTTGAAATAAGGAACCTGAGCGCGCAAAAGACGTGATGCGATGTCATGTGCGGGGCTCCGTTTTTATGATGAGAGGAAAGGTTGAGAAAACACTCCAGGGTAAATTTTGAAATGTACCAGGTTTATATATATATATATATATATATATATATATATAGGTTATATATAAAGCTGATAAGCAGTTAAATGTGTTGGTTTACACACAAAGACAAGTGTAAGCTTCTAAGTCCAAGAATATAATTATTTTTATATAAAAATGAAATGTTGAAATGTATCATGTTTATATATATATATATATATATATATATATATATATAGGTTATATATAAAGCTGATAAGCAGTTAAATGTGTTGGTTTACACACAAAGACAAGTGTAAGCTTCTAAGTCCAAGAATATAATTATTTTTATATAAAAATGAAATGTTAAATTTGATTTACAGAACTTTTGTGCTGTTTTCTAACAGTTTGGACTTGAATAAATAGAGAAAACTTTTGCACTTAACCTTTTCACAGGCATTTTGTTTTCATAGTTAGACAGATATCGTGATGTATCATTATAGAATTGCCTAGCAATATATCGATTATCGCAGAATCGCTGTATCGTGAGCCATGTATCATGATTCATATCGTATCGTGAGGTACCCTGCGATTCCCACCCCTAATGTATATATTTCTTTAGTGCATTTTTTTTCTAGGTTTTCTTTAATGGTTCATCAGCTAATGCAATCTATATAAATCTGTATCATCAAGAATTTTTCTCTGTCTAGGAATCAACGCTTGGACATTATTTATTTATTTATGTATTTTTTTAATTTTTTAAATTTTGGTTTTAGTATTTTAGGGCTAAAAGTCAAGCCAAAGTTCATAAAGCCTAAATTTAGCGTGACAATGAATTTCACCCGTTGTTGGTCTTATTGTGAACGATTCAACCATTCATCCATAACTTCATTGTTTTTTACTAAACGGGCGAAGCTTAACAATACAGTGCTTGTGTTTACTAGGGATGTTTGCAAAGGCAAATTTGAACAAACTTTTCTTAACGATCATGTGTGTTAATTTTAAGAATTTTCACAGTTCTGATGAAATTTTCACAGTTCTCATTTTAGAATCTAAACAACTGGAAAAGTAGTGGGATAATGACAAAAATTCTTTGGTCAAAGGGGTTGGGTTTTGGAAAGTCAGCTGCTGTCTGAAGTTACTCTGTGGAGTGTTGTTTCAGGCTGGCAGGTCTGTCGACGGCGGCTCTCAGAGGGGTGATAAAAATCACACACAGGAAGTGTTACGAGGAAGTACCTTTGACTGTGCTAGTCTTGCGGTTTCTTGGCAAAGGCAGGTGAATATCGAGCCCATGTAGTTATTTATGTTCATTCTCCCTTTCCAAACATTGTCACGGTCACATGAATAAATGGTTAAATTCTTGACAAAAGGATCATTAAAACAGCAGCTCATGCTTGAATGGACATCACAGTTCCAGAGTTTCTCTGTCAGATGTTCCTCAGCGTCAAACCCAGCTAAATGTTTTTCAGTTGTTGCCTGCAGCATGTGTCTTCACTCGTCTATATGCAGAGCAATCGGAGGGCTGGAGAGGAAACGCTGTCTTTCTGGTTTCTCAGCATAGCTGGATAACAGTGCTGCTCCATCATTTACATGTCACTGCACGCTTCCATATCATATAGGACCCATGATCAACACTTCAGCTTTCAAATTCATCAGAAACTTTACTACACATTACCAAAATGTTATGTCTACAGACTGAGCAAAGGAATGAGTGTGATTCTTTCTAAAGGGTGTGGAAGGAAAGTGAGAATAGAGCGAATTGGATTTCCAAAAGCACAACTGGACCCGCCTGTCTGAAAGTCGCAATGGTCAACAAATGCCAAACTACATTGCAGAAAAGCTTTTGGTCATCCCTTTGTTTGTGAAGCCTTACAAACTAGCTTGAACCAAATTCAAGACCACAGCTTTTGCTTTGGTTACTTCAGTGCCCAGGAAACTTAGGCTATATTTACGCAAGACTTAGTGCTCTATTTTGTTCTATTGCTCATATAAAAAATGTTTTGTTTGGCTGTTCACATTATTTTTTTTTTTTAAAGGTGACCAATATCAGTTTCAAGTGTGAACTGATCACGGTCCTGAACTGACCCTGTCATATGGATGTAAAGATGGAGGTTAGCGTTTTTTAGTTAGCTTTAGAAGTTAGCGTGGTTTGTGCTGTTCACAATGTTATAAAAAAAGAAAAAAGAAAAGAAAACAGAATTTGGACCACTTTTGACTGCAGTCTGAATTTAATTTTTTTTTAAATATCTTTTGAATTTCTTTCAAAGACTCAATTCTGTGAACTTTGCATGCTTTGTTAAATTCAATGGCCAGTTACCCCATCACAGTTGTGAACACCATTGTTTTTTGTTTTTTACCAAGTATGCTTCAAATCCATTAACATATTTATTGACATATCACTTAAGACTTACTGATATAAAATTATAATTAAACTTTATTTGGAGTATTTCTTTATTGCACAATGCACGTTTCATAATATTATGCCTAAAATATGTTTTAATATCACTATTAATAAGGATTGTATGATCTCTGTATAATATCAGTCTTTAAATGCAAGATATTTAAAGTGTACCTGAAGTATACGTGCAATAGTTCCACTTCAGCACAATCAGATATACTTCAGAATATCTTTAGTTGGACCTCAGCACTACTTCCACACATTTGAAGCGCATTAAGTACAAAATTAGTTGTTCCAATTTAGCAGACTTTAAGGATGCGTTCACACTTGTAGTTCGGTTCTCTTAGTTCGTTTGGTCCGGACCAAAAAAGAAAACGATACATTTGTTTCTGGTCCGCTGAGCGTACACACTGGCATTTTTGACAGCGAACCTAAAGATACCGAACCTAAAGGCACAGTGATACGTTCACAATCTGATTGGTCGGATTGAATGACGTATATTTTGCAACGGAACTCACCGAACACCCCAAACAAAAGCTGTGTTCGACTTGTGTGTTTGACATCAAAGTACCCATTCACCGATCGGTCTGCTCAACGCCGCTTTAAGTCGAACACATCTAATGCCGTCTGCTGGACTTAGCGCGCTCATTGCTGCGTGTACTTATGATTTTATTTCACCACCTGCGAACTCACGAAGAGCTCATAAAAGTCACTTTACCTCCTCATTGCTCCACGTTTGCCCTCTGCTCATTTTGTTTTGGATACACAGCTCGTTCCGCGTCGTCAAATCATGTCACATAGCGTCGCATCTTGTCATTACTTCCTGTTTTTGGTTTGTTTAGAAGTATTTGGTCCGTGTTGCGTTCATATTTCATTCGAACCGCACCAGAGTTCGTTTGGAAGCGGACCGAGACCCATCTTTTTAGCCGTCTCGGTCCGCCTGTTTGGTGCGCACCAGGGTTCAGATGGCAGCGTTCACACTTACTCAGACGAACCGCACTAACAGAGCATTCACACCAGGGTTCGTTTTAACCGATCCAGACATGACAAGTGTGAACACACCCTAAGTTTAAAACCGCCTTTCCACTATCTCAGACAAGCAACAGACCGGAAGTCATTCATTTCCAATAGAGAGTAGTGCGGGAGCTACGTGGAGTTCCAATCATATGCGTATGCGGAAAATTCGTATCCGATTTGAGCTTCGGATGCATTAAAATATTTGAACTACTGCAGCTAGACCGTATGCGACCGCCCGACCGCATGCGATGTATTCTAATCAAAACTATGAGCGAGGTCAGAATTACCAGTATTTTTCCACTTTAATGTTATTCTGTAAACACTATTTCTGTAAAATGGCGGTTTATAATAATTATTATAAATATTTATTTTTTTATCATTAGGGTGCACTTGTGTCTTTTGCAGCATCTCAGACAATACACTCCACTCTATAAACACGACACTCAATTTAAAATTGGTTTAATTGTCAAAAGTGCATCTTGAAACCCTGCGTCCCCCCCCCCCACACTAGATAATGAAACTGAAGAGACGGAACAACAACAACAAAATATCAGAGACCGCAACAATAACAGGGTTATTATGAGATAGCCACAACTTTAGTTTAAAAGAGTACAAATACATTTTATCAGTCATAACTTCTGGAGAAAAATAGAGCAGACGCTGGACAAAGATGAAGTTTTCTAGAGCGCATTTGTCGACTGCCTGATTTCACATACACCTCAAATCGACTATACTTTGAAAGGCTACACGTACAAGTATGCTTGGGCCTTTACAGTATTGTGAGAACCAAAACACCTGTAGGCACACTTTATTGAGAGGAATTAGATCATGCATTGGGAAGTGAACCCTTTTTGAAATGATGTGCTTGAACCAAATTCAGGACCACATCTTCTGCTTTGATATTTACTTCAGTGCCCCAGGGAAATTCACACCAATCTTCAATCACTTCTCTTAAATGCCTTTCAGAGATTCAAGGTTATGAACTTCACAAGCTTTGTCAATTTCAGTGACTAGTGTTTACCTCTATTGTTATTGTCTCACAGCCTGCTAACTGCTAAGAAAACCTGTAAACACTAAACTGATGGAAATCGGTACACTAGTCAGTTTTCACCAGCTTTTGCCTTTTTTTTCACTAAGCATCATTTGGTAAATGCAAGTATAAAAAATAGTCTTTACAAACAGAATTATGGTAGAGATCGGTTGTAGACCTTGTTATGAAGACTATTGCATTTATTTTCTTTAGAGCAAGTGCAAAGTAGAGATTTTTTGCTAATTTCTCAGACATTTAGCTACTTCGCTGTGGTTGCTTTTTTTTCTAATTTTGGGGACAAACGGTTGTGTTGAAATGAGTAGTATGCATCTGATCGAAACCACTGTGGTCTGCTGTACAGACAGAGGAAGTTAGAGAAGACATTATGGGTTTGTAACTGGGGCAAGGTGTGTCGTTTGGTGAGCAAGGTGTCTTGCTAAATGATATGTCACACTTAGGGTGCTTTCACACCTGGCCTGTTGTTTCGGAACCTGGCGCGTTTCCCCCCTTAGCTCGGTTCGTTTGGGCATATGTGAACACGGCAATCGCACTCGGATCCGCGCCAAAACAATCGGTCCGAGATCGCCTGAACGAGGTGGTCTCGGCTCGATTGAAAACAACCTCTGGAACGGTTCGGTTGTAGAAAGCAATCCGATCCAACAGACCAACGAACCAGGCTATATCACAATTTATGATGGGTAATTACGTAAGTTCCGTGAAAAGCATTAGCTTTGTTGTTTTGCTAATACTTCAAAATGAACCTGTGAATGTCTGTGGGTGAGCACGTTTTGCCATTCAAATATCAAAGCGCACTTTTTTATTTTATAATGCCGTCTTATTGCTCTTCTTTGTAGTAGGTACATTTTAAAAATATTTTCCCAATCAATCCTGGACTCCTGCTCAAAATTATAAATTATTATAATGACAGCTACAAAAAAAAATACAATAAGCCCGCGAAGCTGTTATCGTTCCATCCTGACGGATGACATGCCTGACCGCTAAGTGGAATCCCGTAAAATAAACCGTGGAACGTTGACCAATAAGAGAACAGTTTACTCGCGCGTGACTTGTATTAACAAATTTGATCCGTTTAGAAACTTTGCCGTGTGAAAGCGAACCGCACCAAGAATAAAAAGCTACATTGTAATCATTTTAATCCCTGTTTCAGAACAAAGCAATCGATCTACAGGTGTGAAAGCACCCTTAAAGTGCTTTCTGTCTTTGCACTTGCCATTATAAACTCAGTGTTTGACGTGCCAACCCAAACTTCACCCCAAATGTGCTGCGGTACACCTCTGTGTGTGCCTGTTACAGTGCCGTTATAACACACAAAATTATTCCTTGAAACACAATGGAATCAGTTTATGTCTTTTCAATGTTCATGTCAGGCCAAATAAATCTATTCTTTTAAACCGATATGGTAGTATTTGAAAGGTGTACTTTTAAGTGACTGATGGCATTGTCTTGAAAACATAGGCTAGTTGCAAACAATACAATAATGCTGTTATATAATACGTAATAGTGATCTGATATTGATATATTTTCTCAAATGAAATGAACTTTTTTAGAATTTTTACATTTTCTAGAGAAAACTGCATGGTGATTGCCTGTACAAGTTCTAGCTTGATTCTTAGTAGTTGTGGATGGTTGCTACGCTGGGGGTTGGGTTTGTTGGAGTTTTCCCTCTCTTCTTTGTTTTCCCTCGCTTTTAAATGCCTGTATGCATTTTACTTTCACTTTCGAATTTGTGGCAATTCTGCATTATTTGCTTGAATCGGAATCAGAATCAGAAGAGCTTTGTTACAAGTATGTTTACACACACAAGGAATTTGACTTGACGACAGGAGCTTCCAGTGTAGAAGAAAGTACAAACATAGTGCAGACATACATGATAGTGCAGCCATACATAGGAATAACACAGTAGGGATGTAATATAAAACTAATATCAAAATATAAAAAAAAACATTAAATAATGTACTATATACAGAAATAGAAGTATAGGAAAAAATTTAATTGTTTAGATAAATGTACAGATATGTTATTAGTGTGCAGATATGTTATTTACAAAGTGTGCAGTTTAATATAAATATGTCAGATAACTATGTTAGTTGTGATGGACGATGTATAATGGAGTTTATAATGGGTTTATAATAATACACTGAGTTTATAATGGCAAGTGCAAAGACAGAAAGCTCTTTAAATAAAGCAGTAATTGATGTCATAAAATAATGAGTACGTTTTGACAGCACGTGCAGCTCTGTAAGGAGTTTTAATTCCGTAGGGGGCGCTGTTGGCCTACTTCTAATTAAATGAAAGCAAAATGCACAAATAATATTTAGACTGTGTTTCTGATTAAATAAAGCAGTAACTGATGTCATAAAATCATGAGTACGTTTTGATTTAAAGGTCAGAAGCTATAGCTTACATGAAAAAAAAAATCACAAACATGACACTTATAAATTAAATAGTTTTATATATACTGATTTATTCATTAATGTGTAATGTATGTAAAATGATTTATTTTTTAAACAAATCATAAGCTCTAAAAGATTTTCTGAATTTTTACAACTTTTTTGCTTTAGACCATCTACAAATGTTAAATCTTAAAATAAAATGTTAGGGTTAACACTGCATCTTTCTGGGAAAAAATGCAGCGACTGAAATATAGTTTATTTATAGTTATTTTCAAAGCTTAAATGTACTGTCAAAAAACCTTCATTATTGTTTATTTAATTCTAACAAATAAGTTCTTGTTAAAAACTAACCAAAATTAAAAATATTTTGCTTATAATGTCTGTACAGGAGAGACTTGGTGTTGTTTCCAAACAAAAGGAAATATATCACTATCGGTATCAGCCAAAATGAGTTGAAAAATATCGGCATATCGGATATCTGCAAAATCCAATATAGTGCATCCCTAGTTTGCTGATTTTTTTTTTTTGTCTTTTTTTATTATTTAAACTTTGTGTAAGTTATTTGTTATTTTATATTAGGCCTATAGCATGGTGTATTTTTATTCGGTTTGTTAACAAAAGTTATATGTTTAATATAAGTGAGTTTGTCGTTGTACTGTTTTGTTGTTGTCCATTCCAAGGTGTCTTGCTAGATGATATATCCCACTTAATCAGAAACACAGTCTAAATGTTGTTTGTGTAGGCTATTTTACTTTTAATTTAATTAGAAGTAGGCCAACAGCGCCGCCTACAGATTAAAACTCCTTACCGGATGGGCGTTAGGACCCGGGGGAGGCTGCTGCCACTGCACGTGCTATTACTGTTTATTCTATCATACACCGAACAGATCATTCTGTACCCTGACGTGATCTAATCACTAGCACACCCTGAGCACATGTGAGTTAACCTATTCCTCTTATCGGCAAGACATATCGGCATCATTTTTCATACCAGGCCGATGCCGATATTTACATTTAAAGCCATTATTGGCCGATTCTAATATCAGTCTGATAATATCGTGCAAACACTGTGGAACCAAATAAATATTAAATATTAAAAAAGCCTTCCACAATCGTCTTAGATAAACGGCAAAAGTCAACAGGCTTTTCAAAATCCAAAATATTGCCAAACAGCTAGGCGCTTTTGCATTTCGTTTCGAAACTAAATCTTCTGCTATTGTCTGGTCTGTCTCACCTCACTCTTCTTGTCAGTCACCTCGGATAAATGAAATCTGAATCCTGCTGCTGATCTGTGCTGCGACTATCATTCGGCATGCTGCATTGAGCAGCCGCATTCAGTTTTTAATTGTAGTTTCTGTTCTCTAACTGAACTAAATGATTTTTATTACTATGTTGCATCTTAACACCGGTAACACCATCAACATGACTATCACAGCAAGCCTAATGGATACAATTGCAAAAGGACTTGTTGCGGTCCATCCACAAAATCGTTAATATGTGTTAAATTTGTATTATATGTAGCTAATTAATGCTTGATTACAACAATTAATCTGAAATAACCCAGTAATATCATAAAACATCTTACTTTTGTTGGAGGTTAATCCTAACTTTAAGATGCTGATGCTGATGATTTTTAAGTAAGAATGCTTCTTAAGTTTTGTCTTAAGATCAATCTTAAGAAAAACAATTCTTAAGCACATAGAAGATGAAGAATTATTTTTGGGAGTACAAAATATCTAAGTTTTTTCTTAGGTTAGAAAATAAGAAGAAAATGTCGGTTAAGAAGTGTTTTATGCTTAAGAATGTTTGGTGAATCCGGCCCCAGGTCTCTGGACTTTTGCCAGCAGTCGGCATTGAAGGTCAGAGGTCAGCAGTGTGATATATGTTGGCGAGTGCTCACGGAGGTCACAGTCAGACATGAGTGGAATCTGAGATCACCTGGTCACCGCAGACAGTAAAGCGCACAGGAATCCTCCACACGGCCCGCAGCAGGTGTGAGGCAGCAGGCATCGTCACGCTCTCCTGCATTCCACAGCAAACCACCTCCTGATGGAGCCATTTCTCCTGCATTCTTGGCCTCATTTCTGCTTGTTTTTTTTCTTTCCCTGTTTATGTGGAGTTGGTAATTTACAGAATGACAGACCTGCGGTGGCTGCATGTACGTCGTCTCGCTCATGTTTCCAAAATATCCCCATGGCCAGGCACGTGCACAGGTAGGGCTCAGCCTGTGCAGAGCACATGCCCTTTTTGCCCTTACACTCCGAAGTGCTCCGTTTTTGGTGATGGTGTTTTTTTTCCTTCAATAAATCAATGATATTGGTCTATATTATTATTATGGTTATTAATAGTGAATAAATCTAAAGCTTTTGAGACTATAATTTTGCGTTTGCCCTTTTTCAGTTTCAGCACATGCCCCTCAAAAGGTCTGTGCACGGTCCTGCCCATGGCCTCTCAGCTAGGGCTAATGGTTTTGAAAACAACACTTCCACTGAGAAGAAAGAAATGTAGCAGGATTTGCCAATGTGTTCTCAGGTTACTTGTTTTTTTCTTGGTAGGCTACTTTGATTGTACCTGAGGGGGAGAGAGCGTGTTTAGCAGGAGGATATTATATTTGCCCAAAAATCAAACTGTCATCGTTTACTTGCCTTTATGGTGTTACAAACTCCTCCTTGGAGTTCCTTATTCCTTATTATAAGATATTTTGAAGAATGTTCACGTCGCCCCTTTCCATTCAATTAAAAAAATAAAAAGACATTTGATTCTATGAGGATCAGATCAGCACGTTTCATACTAATAAATTGTGTTTGAATTTTTTTTTTATATAATGCAAGTCAATTGAGGTTTATATGTAATACAATTTTACCTGATTTTTTATTTGTTTCTCACATAAGCTTACTTTATGATTTCAGATGACCTGAAATAGTGGTAGACTGATAGTGTTTTTTTTTTAATGAACAATTCTGATATCTTAGAGAGCAGGATGACAATATAAAGCTGATATACAGGATATCACATCATTTAAAGCAGCACTATGTAACTTTTTCTGTGTTTAAAATTTGCAAAATGTATATAATGAGCGAGTACATCATGAATTCATCTTCCAAACCGCGTTTTTGTCTTATTCCGAATCACTACGGTACACTTATAATAAGTACTTATATTTGGACTATTGTAGCCTGGTTGGGTCGTCACAGCTGCGGAGTAACACATACCTGCGTGAATCGCCATAGACATAAACTTAGAGAAGTAGCTCCGGTTGGAATGTTCTTCTGCGGGATGTATGCAGTTCTGTTTCTTAACCGCTAGAGCGCCAAAAGTTACATAGTGCTGCTTTAAAGGGGTCATATGATGCGATTTAAATTTTTCCTTTCTCTTTGGAGTGTTACAAGTTCTTGGTGCATAAAGAAGATCTGTAAAGTTGCAAAGACTAAAGTCTCAAATCCAAAGAGATATTCTTTATAAAAGTTAAGAGTCAGCCACGCCTACCTAAAACGGCTCGTTCTAACACGCCCCCACATGTCTACGTCACTGTGTGGGAAGATTTGCATAACACCGCCCAAATGTTCACGCAAAGAAAGAAGGCGTAACTTTTATTCTCGCTGTAGTATTGTTGACGCTGCAGCCATGTCGTGAAGGCGCTGTGTGTTTCGTTGTGAAAGCGAAACTACTTTGGTTGACCTTCCAAAAGAGGACGATATCCGCTTCGTGGGGCGTAACATTTCCGTCACACGCTTGAGGTATTCAGCCAATCACAACGCACTGGATAGCTGGCCAGTCAGAGCACACCTCGCTTTTCAGACCGATGAGCTTTGTAAAAATCTACGCGTTTCAGAAAGGCGGGGCATAGAGAAGAAACAATACTGTACAGTATGTGGAAAATAATGTGTTTTTTTAACCTTAAACCGCATAAACACATTTCATTACACCAAATGCACAAAATAATGTTCTTTTTAGCAACATCATATGACCCCTTTAATTTAAAGATAGTAAAAACACAAGCATAACAATTGCTTCAACTAAACTTATATTTCTTTTACTTTTTTATAATAATAATTGGAACTTTTTTTATTTAAAAAATGGATAAATCTTGTTTTAAAAAAATTCTAAAATAAACATTTACACTTCAGATTTCAAGTTCTTGATTTTGTAATCATATTATGGCATTTGCAAAACAAAGAAATGGTCAAAACATTAATAAAAAGAAGTAAGCACTCTTAACCAGTGTGATCAGTCTCTGCGATCTGTTAAATCACAATTATTTATCCTCATCTAAAGACAAGGCAACACAAATTTTACATGCAGTATTCCATTAATATGGCATAGTGGATAAGCTGTCAAAATAAAAGTCCTGCTTAAAATACTTATCAGCCGATATGCCAATAATTTTAAAAAAAATTAAGTATTGGCCAATATATTGGTCAACCACTAATTTAAAGTTTAGGCCACTTTTAATGGATGTGCAATTTTGTTGTATGAAAGATCTGCAAAATACCTTATTGAGTATTCTGTGGAAGAAAGACAATCATAATGAGTTTGGCACAACAAAAAAGGAGAATAAATTATGACAGATTTTCATTGGTTTCTTCATTGGGAAAAGCAGTCTTAAAGGCAGGATAGGCAATTTGGTTCAAAAACATTTTTGTGATGCTGGTTGAAAGTCTCTTCACATCCCGATAGCAATCACTAAGTTAAGTGCTCTAAATGTATTTATATTGTCTGTGGAAGGCATAGGACCATAAAATGTTCGTCTAATCATATCCCTCAGTCCGAGGATAACGATCTGTCCTGCCTGCCTGTCAACGTATGTATTTGTAAACCTCCGCGCATGTTTTGCACAGACATGATATGTCATCATCACGTTCCATTGCGCTATTGCAGACCAAGCGAGATTGGAAGGCATTATTATTGTAATATAATGTGCTTTGTACAGTAATGTTTTCTCACCGGTGAATGAGACATGAGATAATCTGACAGCGTTGCATTCAATCCTCCACCAACGCCGTCTCTCATCGTGTCGCTGGTTAGCCTCTGCTCTGCCTGTGCGTGGTCATGTGTTCTGGAGGGGGCGTGGCTTTGGAGAGTGATTTGTGGAGAGGGTGGGATCTTATGCTTTAAAAGCTAGCTTGCTATTGCTATTGCTACCCTACCTTTAACATGCAACATGCTGAACAATCACCATGAATGGCCCACAAATTGACACAAGTCATCAGTTTGAATTTACACGCTCTCTAAAAACAGCCTCAATTCAGGGTGTGTAGCTCCTCTGTCCCAGCTGTTTGATAGACATCGGTGGCCAACTTTCTTTTTTGGTGGGTGTGCTTCATGAAATGAATGTCTTGCGCTGGGCTCAGTGGTGTCCGTCTGAGCTGTGGAACGCTGAGGGTTGTTTAGGAGGAAATCATAAAATGCACAACCCAAACCCAGAAGCCACAGACTCAGACCACAGCTGCTTTATGCTGCACATGGAAAGGTGTGGGCTTGAGCTTGTTTTAGCTGAGGTTGCACACGTGGGCTGAATCTGTTGAGCGCAGACTGCTTCACGGTATGTTTAAAGGCTTCGAAAATGTGATCCATCAATTTAAAGCTCCTAGTATTGATAGAAGAGTTTCACAACATGACTTGAGGGATCATTCATGTCCATAGAGCAAGTTACATGCCAAAGTTTAATACTTTTGGGTTAAATCATTGGGTTTAAAACACCAATCAATTGTTCCAAACTAATGTAGGTAAAGTGCTCAGAGGGTCCTGGCTCAGATCAGAAGCAGAAAATCTTTGCTTTCCCTTTTGTGCTGTTCTTACATGTGCACAGAAAAACCTCTGAGTGGTTGTTTTGAGCCCTGCAGGCCCTAATATTGACTTCCTAATTGAATGGAAACCTGAGCGTATGTGCTCATTGCGAGTGTTGGCCCTCATGCTGTTTGCATATCTGCTTCAAAAGGGCCCCACAGTTCTCTGAAAACAGCCCATTCATGTAGATCTAATGGGGGTTTTCTGCATTTTCTTATTTTGTGTCGTATTTCAGTCAGATACTGGTGTCAGTTTAGGACTTCTGTATTAGCGTAATGATTGTAGGCTAGTCTGAATTTTCTTTGTCAATTTTTAAAGAACACCTTATACCTAGTACAAAACATGTCAACCAATAAGATAGCTTTCAGATCATGTGCTTAAAACGGGCATTCAAGAAAGATGTTGAACTGAACATATTGTTGGTTTTTGGGTACATAGAGACTACATACAATTGCAGTGAAATTGTGTGATTTAACTATGATGACTATTAATTGCTGACTATATTTAATTTAAAATAGTATGGAAGTGAAATCAGTAGTATGAGATGTAGTTTGCATTTGCAAGTGTATGAATGCAAACTTTTTCCAGAAAATAATGAAAATTTACATCAGAATTCAAGTGTGTTTTGGTCACATTTGGTGTGAATTTGGTGTGAACAGGCTTTAATCTTCTTTTTTTTCCAAACCTGAGTGTTGATTGTAGAATTTTATTTTATTTTGTTTTATTTTATTTTGTTTTATTTTATGTTGTGTTTTGCATTTTTATATTATTATTATTATTAATATAGGGTCAAGCAACAATATTGCGAGGACCCTTTAGGAATTGTGTTTATTATTTTTATTGTTTTTTTTATTTTAGTCCTAAATGAACTTATAAATCAACACTTGTGATTGTTTCTGTGTTTGGCTAGTAGTTATTTAATTATTTATTTTGTTTTGTGGTCATGTTTTTTTTTCAGGTGGAGCAGTCCAAGGTGCTGATTAAAGAGGGTGGAGTTCAGCTGCTGCTCACCATCGTGGACACGCCAGGGTTCGGAGATGCTGTGGATAACAGTAACTGGTAAGTGTGATTTCTTTATTTTCTGCATGTCACGTGTAAACAGCTGGAAGTCTCCTCACATTAGTGTTTAGTAAATGAGGGATGGCTGATTGTTTATATTGCATTTGCATGTTGACTCTGAAATGTTGGTTGTGTGTCCTGTAGCTGGCAGACCGTCATCGATCACATCGACAGCAAGTTTGAGGATTACCTCAACGCAGAGTCACGTGTCAATCGACGCCTGATGCCTGACAGCCGAGTGCACTGCTGTCTGTACTTCATCGCCCCCTCTGGTCATGGGTAGGCACTCTTTTTCAAGCATTAAATGTACTCAAACCCTCTGTATTTTTGGCTTGTATTTTTGCTGTGGAGGAGCTTTTATAGGTGAGCTCTAAAGTGATGCCAAGTACATCAGGATTTATTGCACTTTCAGCATTTCCAGTCCAAGTTGTTGTTAGATGACTTGAATTGTTGCAAGTTAAATCTCATACACATCCAACTAAAAGTTCTCTGCCATGTGTGTTAATTTTGTCATGTGTGTGAATCTCTTTCTTTTTAAAGGGGCAAGTGAGAGAGAAGTTTACTTGCCTGACCGGACAAGAAGCCTGATTAAAATGTCAATAAAAAATAATAACTAGGGAAGCACTGAAACTTGGCCACCAAAAGTTTTTACGCGAGAATGATTCTGATTTTATTGCATTCAGTGTAAACGGCGACTGATAATGTAGGCCTATTTATGTCGTGCCAGATGAGGCTTGCGCAGCCTGAGAGCGAGAGAGAGACTTGTGCAGAAATCAAAACAAATGAGCGCAACCGCACTCACAGAAAGTTATAGATGGATACTGCGGTAGAAAAAAAAGATATTTATAATATGGGATATAGGTAAGCAACATTACACGACCAAGATGTTTCCCCGAATATCAACACGATTGCAGTGTGACACTGATTTTATACAGTAGTATAAATTAACAAGTTCAATAAACAAGAAGTTAAAATTAAGTGACTTACATTTTAGATACAATATTGACTGTTTTTGTTCAAATTCGCAAACAAAAGGTCGTTCCAATCAAAGCCACAGCAGAACTGTTTTGTGTCTCCGAGCAACACACAGCAGTGTTTTGTTACTGAATGAATCCACTTTTTTGAACGAATCGAATGAGTCGATGATTCAGTGGCTCATTCATAAAGATAGTCACTTTGCCTCATTTCTGAATGAATCATTCATTTGAATGAATCATTCATTTGAACGAATCGGTTGAATGAATGACTAAATCACTCACTCATTAAAACAGTCATTTGCAACCACATTATTTATGCATTTGAAATGTTGCGTGCAAATGCATTTATGGCACCTCAGAAGCTGTCTGTGTAAATTCATCTAATGCCACTTCAGATGCAGCTTCTGTTTCCTCTGCAGTGGAAAGATGGAGTTTGTTGATACTGATTTCATTTGAATGGTAACAACTCTACAGTTTCTTATTATTCTAATTTAATTAATTGAAAAAATTTAAGAATTTGATGTGAAAGATGACACATTTAATAAGGTTAGGGGAAAAAATGACCATTTATAAACAGTGGGAAATGACATCTGTTTTGTTACATACAGCAACTCAACTCTCAGTTAATTGTTATTTCTACCTCTTTCCAGTCACAGAGCACTTTATTCTGAGAGTTGTTTAAATGAGAGAACATCTGTAACTTAGTCCAGATTGGGGGAAATTGTAATGTTTAATTTTTTTATTTGGTAATATTTTTTGTATTGAAATAAAAGTAGAATATAACTTTAAGAACTTTTCTTAGAAAGAAAATCGGAATCTGCAAAAATCGGTATCGGCAGGTCACACTTACAAAAAATCGGAATCGGCCGAGAAAATTGCAATCAGTGCATTTCTACCCATACTGTTGCATACACTTGAGGAACAAACCTCTAATGCTGTTTGATGACTCAAACAATGAGACATGTTGGGAGAGGTGCGTGTTGTTTTGTTTTTGGTTTCTTTTAGTTTGGTTGGTTTGGTATTTTGTTTTGGTTTGTTTGGGTTGATTTATCTGGTGGTTTGTTTAGTGTTTTTTGTTTTGTTTGGTTGGTTGATTTGTTTGATGGCTTTTGAAAGTGTTTTATGTTTTGAATTGTTTTGTTTTAGTTTGGTTTGGTGTTTGTTTTTGTTGTTTTTGTTTGGTTGATTTGTTTGGTGCTTTTTTTATTCGTTTTGGTTGATTTAGTTTATTTGTTTGGTGGTTTGTCTGGTGTTTTGTTTGGTGGCTTTTAAAAGTTGTTTTATGTTTTGTATTGATTTGTGTTTTGTTTTTTGTTTTGTTTTGTTTTGTTTTGTTTTGTTTGTTTGTTTGTTTGTTTTTTGGTTTGGTTTGGTTCGGTTTTGAAGGAGGGGCTTGGGCCTAACCTAGAGACAAGAATTTTAAAGAGACTTGCAGGTGAACTCCTTTGACTCGAGCCATTACTTAATCACATACAGTAGCAATGTGCTACAAACCACTGTAGCACACACTGAACACTCTAGAAACCACATAGCAATGTCTTAGTAACCACTCAGAGACCCACAGCACATTGGCGGTAGGTTTTGCCTGGGAAAGCGCCAGTTATATTTTCAGAGTATGGATGCCAAAAATCACTAATCCTTCCTTTGAAATTCTCCTCTCAGTTCCTCTGATGTCGGATGTCAATCTGATAAAATGTCACAGCACACTGTCTATTTGAAACATACAATTTAACCTTGATTTAGTCAAGACCCAATAAAAAAAAAAAAAAGCTTTTCACCTGCTGATGGGAATCCAGTGTGTGCGTGTGTGTGTGTGTGTACAGTGGCTGTGAGTGTCACAATGGCCTGAGTGGACAGGCACAAATGATTTTCCTGCCGTTTACTTATTGCTCTTCTCGCAGCACATGTGGCTTTACTACGAGCCGAGCTATAAGTTCAGCCAAGCTGTCAAACAGCAGTGTGAATGTGATCCCTCACTACTGCACTACAGAGGAAACCTGTGCGCCTGCATTTGGACTTGTTCTCAGTGTTTAGTTTGAAACATTAAACCCTCACATTCTCTCTATCTCTCTCTCTCTCTCTCTGTCCGTCAGACTGAAACCACTGGATATTGAGTTCATGAAACGGTTACATGAAAAAGTGAACATCATCCCACTCATCGCCAAAGCAGACACACTGACTCCTGAGGAGTGCCAACAGTTCAAGAAGCAGGTGAGAGTGATCGTGTGCTAACGGCAAACTCTGTACCTGTAGATTTTAGGACATCAGATAAGATTTAAAACATCATAATTCAGTTTTTTAGAATAATTTTTCTCTCTCTTTATGATCCTTAGTCATAAACTGGCTGTGAAAGGAGTTGAACGTCCTTACCATGTTAGTGACTCCTAAATAGGTTGTTGGTGTCATTTAATCTAAATGCAATCAGTCACATTATTGTTCAGTATTTAACAATAATTGGGATGGAATTTAATAAATGTATACTTTCAGCGGTCTCAGAACAGTTCACTATGCGGCGCAGGTCGCTAATTAATGTGCACAGCAAAATCTAGGGGATTCCAGATTCGCTTTTTTACATTCACATAATTCCAAACATTCAAACCACTGCAAGTTATTTTACAAATGTAACAGTGTGACAGAGCATATTACAGAAATCCTGCCAATTGCAAACAGGAACACAAGGATATTTCTTCAGTTTTCCGCCAAAACTCAAAGGTTTATTAGGAACAGCTAAGAATTCTGCACAAAGTGAGACATTACTGCAAAAATATGTATTGTTCTAATCCTAATTCTAAATTCTAATCTAATCTAATTCTTATATATAAATACACACACATACTATATATATATATATATATATAGTTCTTAAATGTGTACATTTATGCATGTGTATTTATACATACATTTAAATATAATTAAATATAAATATAACACACTTTTATTTTGGATGCGATTAGTCTTGATTAATCTATTTGACAGCCCTAAAATTTTTATTGATAATTTTTAGTACCGAATTAAAAATTCTTGATTTTCTGTTCTGGGATTGTCTTCTCAAAGGATACATGCAATGCTGGTTTAAATCAAAACAATATCTTTTAACACGTCATAATAATTCTTAATAGGTTTTGTGTCAGCCTTTGCACCTATGATGCCTTAAAATGCTGACTAGTTAGGCAGCTCACTAGGTTTTGGAACAGATCACATGTGTACATAGTACATTGCTCATTTCATAAAGCAAAGAAAATCTTGTTTTCCATTATATAATCCCTAAGGTAAGCTTGCTGCTATTTCATGTGCATGAACAAACATTCAGCCTCCATTCAGTTTGATATTAACTGCCCTTCCTGATGAACAGCCGTTCATAGAGACACAGGAGTTATGTCACATCTCAGCTTCATGAAAGCATTCCCAGAGTTTCAAATGATGAATGTGGGACAGTTTAACATCTGCAAACCAGCTGAAGCGACTGGTGTGTGTGTGTGTGTGTGTTGGAGTGTTGGGGGGGTGTTGCAAACGGCGGCTCCAGTAAGAACTCATCATAACACTAGAGATAAATCTGTCTACACATGGTTTTTATGCTGATTCCTTAGAGAGTAAATGCAATCCCAAACCAGTGACACTGAGAGCCCACAGAGCCTGCTGGGAGATAGCAGGTCTTTTTACTTGTCAGCACCAATTTAATGCTTTTTTTTTCACTCTGTCCTTTTGTTTTGCTCTTTGCCCAGATAATGAGAGAGATCCAGGAACACAAGATCAAAATCTATGAGTTCCCAGAGACTGATGACGAGGAGGAGAGCAAACTAGTCAAGAAGATTAAGGTTTGTGTGTTCACGATAGTTAATGAATTATTCTTTTTGTACTGACACTAGGGGATATTTTCAGAATTGACTAATTGGTGGGTAGTCTGAATGACTAGATGACGTTAAGACCCCAATAGATTTGTCCTCTATTAGATAGAAGTGTTTTGGAGTTTGTTTTAGTGGTTTAAATCAGCTCACCAGCATGAACCATCCGGAAAACTTCAACCATCAATTGCCATCAGGGAAATGGGTCAAACAGAGACACACTCACTGAAACAGTACATTATCATCAATACCACACACACACACACACACACACACACACTGAGAGTCAATATCAGTCACCTGATGTTCCCAGCCTCTCTCTCTCTCTCTCTCAGGACCGTCTGCCGCTGGCTGTGGTGGGCAGTAACACCATCATCGAGGTCAATGGGAAGCGTGTACGGGGCAGGCAGTACCCCTGGGGCGTGGCAGAAGGTAAGGGGTGAAAGGTCACCTCCCCCTTCATATGTGTGTGTGTGTGTGTGTGTGTGTTTGTAGGGTAGGACAGACCCTGAGGCTGTTGATCTTCTCTAGTACACAACAGATCGGAGTCTGACAGATGTGTGTAGATCTGAATATAGTTGTTCAGCTTCATTAGCGATGTGTGCTAAGGCTTTTGTTGCCGTCCCACACCGTTTGTGCTACAGACAGTAATGTACCTCTTATTGTGCAGTTTGAATATGATAAAACAGTCCCTTTGACCGGTGACAGCACAGAAAGCTTGAACTTCTGGCACGTTCACCAGACGATGTCTAGCCTCCAGTGAATCATTCAGGACTGTGAACATCTGTCTCTCACTTCAGTCAGATTATATTTTAAATGGCCAAACCAAAGCCGGAGGACAGGATATCATGTATACAGTGCCCTCCAACAGTTTAGAAACACCCTAGGAAGAGAAAATATAATCCAGTTCTTGTCGTAAGAGCATTAATGTAACTTATCAGTGTTACTGATTATGATCATCAGTGAATACTAGCAATAATAATTTTCTTTGTGATGACACCATAATACCATTAAATGCACACTGTTTTTTTTTTTGTTTTTGTTTTTTAATTATTGGTCAGTATAGCTTTATAATTTGATTTATTATCATTTTAATTATATTTTAATTCAGGGTTTCCCAGACTGGGTTTTATGAGGGAACTGCAGACGGTACGTGATTTGATGAAAAGCGAATAATTAATTGTACAATTGATACAAATCATTTGAATTCAAATATAAATAATTTATTTAATGTCAGTTAATGATCACATGACATACAGGTAAAGAGAGAACTATTATTTAACAGAAATATTAACTTAAATATTTTAGGTCAAAGGGGTTCAGCTGACTTGGTAGTTTGGTAATGTCTGATTTAATTAATTGCCAATTAAGTTTAGCACACAACAGACCAATTAGAATACAATAAAAAGCAAGTATTAGCAATAAAACAATCACTTTACTAGTGTCAGAAATGACTTTTCTGCTGATAAATTATGCCATGTTTTTGATGTAATAAAGAAATGCAGCATTTTCAGTTCTGAACTGAGGTACAAGCCAGTGTTATTTTATCAGTTTATTTATTTTTTATTTTATTAGCATTGTTTTTTTGTTTTTTTTTAGTTAGCTTTTATTTCATATTTTTAGTTCATTTTAATTTTATTGTAGTTTTGAGTAATTTTGTTTTGCTTTTGTCATTTTTTCTTCTTTTTTTTTTTAGTTTTAGTTAATTTAGTAATCACTTCGGCTTCAGCTTATTTCATTTACTTGCCAAGGCAACATTCCAGAAAACTTTCATCTAATTTTTTCCCCCATATATTTCTTTATTTTAATTAGCAAAAGTGTTTTTAATAGTTGTAGTTAATGAAAACAACACTGTAGCTATTAAATTAAATAAAGGCCTCTTACAGAAATGAAAGAATAAACAAGTGACATTTTATAAATGAAAGGCTTAATGAAGTGATTGTCCTCATAGTGTGTTTAGGGTCATGTGATCAACACACTAAGGTGTGCAGTAAGTGAAAGCCTGCAGATCTGCAAACAGGAAGTGTGTGTGTCTTTAGACGTTTGATCGAGAGCTCCTGTAGAGCCGGTCACATGATACGCCGTGAACATACAGTATCCAATATGAGTCGTCAATGAAGCTTTGAAGATGAAGGTCCAGTGATATTTCAGAGCTCATGCAATTCGAGCTGAAGATCAGATGCTGATTTGATTTGTCACGATTCTGCTCGCTCACCGGAGCGGTTTGGCTGGAGCTGATGCCTGCATGAACTTCCCCTTCTTTCTAGACCTTTGACCTCTGATAACACCAGAGTCGCTAAGCCAGATCCTCTGGAGCGAGCCGCACTGAGAGCAGGCTTATTGTGCCTGAGCTCAGAGTTTGTCAGCTCTAGACAGATAGATAAAGCAGATGTGATCAGGAGGCTGTGGGTTTGATGACTGTATTTGGATCCAGTGGTTATCTGTGTTTTAAGAGGGTGAGTTTTGAATGCCTGAGATGCTTTCAGCAGCATGTAAGCACACAGATGGCATGTGGTTGAGAAGGAGGGAGAGGTCTGCTTCATTCATTAGATAAGTGACGCACACGCAACAGGAGACACAAGGCAGTGCCAGATCAGGTGCCACCTGCTGGTCAGTTTGTACATTACAGTAGCAGAGTAATGATGAATGCCAGTTTGTTCCTATGGACCCTGTCATATATTGTCAGAGCTTCAGCTAGCAAAGCAGCTTGTTTGGTTTACTTTTTTTTTTTTTTTCCAACGAGTAGGTTATTTTCATTTTAATTTGTGTTTAGCTTGGCTTAATTTTAGTTTTTTGTAACGATTATTTTGTTTTCAACAAGCAGATTTTTTTTTGTTTAGCTTAGTTTAATTTGGGTTTGTTTGTTTTTTTGTTTGTTTTTGTTTTTTGTTTTTTTTTTCAAAATCAGTTGATTTTGTTTTCAACTAGTAGCTTATTTTTGTTTTAATTTTTTTTTTAGTTTAGCTTAGTTTGGTTTGTGTTTTGTTTTTTTGATTGTTTTTTTCTGGTGCAATTGATTTTTGTTTACAACGAGTAGGTTATTTTTGTTTATTTTAGCTTAGGTTGGTTTTTGTTTTTTGGTTGTTTTTTTTGGAGGGGGTAGCAAATTGATATTTGTTTACGTTATTTCTGTTTAGTTAAACTTGTTTTGTTTTTGTTGTTTTTTTGCGCACATTTTTGTTGTAGTTTTGGTTCTGTGGTTTTGTTTTATATTTTTAAGGTTTTATTTATTTTGTTTAATCTGTGGATTGTTTCGATTGCATTAAACCATGTACAAACATTCATTTTCCCTTTCATCTAGGTGTATAACATTTATTTATTTATTTTCAGAGAATGATATTTTGCATTAACTTGAGTGAATTATTTTTTCTGCAACCTTTTGCTCTATATATTCGCATTAGACTTGGTGTATAGGCTTTCAGTCCTCCATATTTCAGCTCCAGATGATCTGTATATAATCCAAATTGGATATTCGTATGCAATTATGAAGCCCATATTAATACCAGTTTGCATACTTCTACGAGAATAGTCAGTATGTAAGGTGTGTACTGTGCCTAACAATTAAGAATTTGTACTAAGTATGAAGTAACCCACTGTCTGTAATATCATAAAATTATATGTCATTATATATGATTAATAGTATGCAAGCTGACATTCAGCCCAAAAGGCACAACTTTCCTAAATGTATATTTTTTAATTGTAGTCGTCTTTAACAGCAGGATGGGAAGACATGGATGTTGTAGTGCAAAGCTGTTTTCTGATTCACTTTAAATTGATTTTGTGGTTGTTGTTGTTGTTTTCAGTGGAGAATGGGGAGCACTGTGACTTCACAATCCTTCGAAACATGCTCATCAGGTACATAACCCTGTTTCTACACCAGCACTAATAGCTGATGATGGAGCTGACATTCTCATGATTCCTCCAAACTGACCCCTGATCAGTCAGAAACATCCATATTAGAGCGATTCATCTGTGGCCCACTGTAATAAACTTTTGTTTGAAAGTCTGTAAGATTTAAAATGTTTAAAAGAAGTCTCTTCTGCTCACCGAGGCTGCGTTTATTTGATTAAAAGTACAGTAAAAGCAGTAATATTGTGAAATAATATTATAATTTAAAATAACTGTTTCCTATGTGAATGTTTAGTAAAATCTAATTTATTTCTGTGATCAAAGCTGGATTTTCAGCATCATTCCTCCAGTCTTCAGTGTCACATGATCCTTCAGAAATCAGTATAATATGATGATTTGCTGCTCAAGAAACATTCTGATTATATAAGACAGAGTTGTACATGCCGTGATATAAATCTGTCATTTATTTGTTCTCTTCAATCACAGAACTCACATGCAGGACCTGAAGGACGTGACCAACAACGTCCATTACGAGAACTATCGCAGCAGGAAACTGGCCGCGGTCACTTACAACGGCGTCGACAACAACAAAAACAAAGGCCAACTCACAAAGTGAGTGTTTTCACTAATTCAAGCTCGAGAGCCTATTTTAAGCCATACTTCAATACGTGTACACAAGCATGATTGCTACGATTTTCTGATCACTATAAAGGATCAGTGTGTAAAGACGTCTAAACCTGGACCCCAGAGCTAGACTGACACATGCTAATAATGCTGATAATAAGTCAACGCAGTGGTACTGAACCAGTCGACACATCCAGGCTTCCTAACAGCCACAGCGGTTCACGCTCAGCACAGACCTGTCACTAACCCTCAAATATAGTCTAAACGCTCGCTAACAGCCATTCACATCCACCCTCAAGAGCCCCCATCTTAACCAAAGCATAAGAGCGGCCAAAAGTACATGATTCAGCTGCTAACGTTGTTTTTTTTTTCTAACACACGATGCAGTGTGAGCATGCTAAGTGTTTGTGTTTTCTGATTTTAGATCTGACACAGTTGATGGCATGTAAGTGTCGTGCACAAGTTCACGTTTGTCTCATCCTCTCCTCTGCTCTCTGTTTTTCCCTCTTTCTCCTCGTCTGTTCACGTTCGGAGTCGGGCGTCCTGCTCAATGTTCACTAGTGTGTGTAGCTGCAGTTCCAGCTTTGTGTTAGGGACATTGTCAAACTGCTGTTCTGTAGCACGTGTGTCCTCCTTTAGCCAATTTAAGGACGCTTATCCTGCTTCCTGTCAGCTGGAAGACTTGAAAGTAAATTAAAAGTGTTTGTTAAGAAGCTAGGCAACTCAGGACATGTTCATGGTAAACTATTTTGGAAACTGCCTGACAGGAGTAAAGGCCTGTACACACCAATATTTGCATAATTTTGAAATAAAGTGTCTTTATAAACACTTTCACACAACCTTTTTTTTTTTTTTAAACCAAATGAGTATGTTAGCTTGTTTTTGGGATTATTTTTATTTTATTTTATTTTATTTATTTTTTATATTATAATTTTTTACCAAATGAGTTGGTTTGTTTGTTTTCATTGAGTAGGTCATTTTTGCTTTAATTTTGGTTCAGTTTTATGTTGTTTGTTTTTTGCGGACTGTGATTTGGGTTTTGTTTTGTTTGTTTTATTTGTTTCAGTTTGTCTGTTTGGTTTTTTTGGGGGTTTTTTTTTTTTTATATCATTTTTTTTTTTTGCACAGCAGGTAATTTTGTGTGTGTTATTATTATTTTTTCTCTTTGTTTTGTTGTTGTTTGTTTTTTAAACAGGAGTTTTAGGGTTCAAACAAATCCAACCTAATGAGATCAGGCTCAGCGGGTTGAAAACACTTGCTATAAGCGTTCCCTGTCGACTCAGGGTTTGATTCAGAGTTTGGGATTAACTGTGGAGCACGTCAGTGATTGATTTCTTGCGTTGACACGATTCACTTCTCTGCTGAAGATTGAGATCGTTCTGAAAAACATGAATTTAAACGCATTTACAAGGCAGAAAGAACCACCGCTGCTGCTGTCACAAAGGTTTGAGAAGACAGCTGCAAGAAAATATGATTACATTAATGCAAGTGTATTAACTAAATTTAAGTAATATTTTATGTAGGTTCACAAAGAGCTTAAAAGAAAAACATGCAAGTTTAGCCATTTTTAAAAGCTTCATATATTCTACAGCTTTTATTTAAAGTAATATAAATTAAAAGTTGAAAATTAATTGTTAAAATGCTAAATGCTAATGAATTAAGAATATAATAAATCAAATTAATATAAATGTAAAAAATAATTAGCAGCCGCAAAAGCTGGGCAATTTTGGCAACGAAAACTTCTAAAAACCAGTCTTATTAAAACAAACAAACAGTTTGCTCAAACTAAACTCAAATTTAGCTTCATGAAAAGCAACACAGGTGATCTGTTTGGTTTGTTTGTTTTCATTGAGTAGGTCATTTTTGCTTTAATTTTTGTTTAGTTTTATGTTGTTTGTTTTTTGCGGACTGTGATTTGGGTTTTGGTTTGTTTGTTTTATTTGTTTCAGTTTGTCTGTATTTGTTTAATTGAAGCATGGAAAAACATGCATTTTTACTTTCATCCAGGTGTGTAACTGTTTTTCAGAGAGTAATGATAATTTGCATCAATTTTTTTGTTTCTGCAAACTTTTGCTCCATACTGTATGTTCTCATTAGACTCTGTGTGTACAGGCCTTCAGTCCTCCATAATCCAGCTCCAGATTATCTGTATATAGTCTTGACTAGTTGTGTGTATGTGATTTTTGGATGGTTCATTTGCTGTGAGTGTTTGATAAGCGTCTGCACACTAACACAGCTGCAGCTTACTAACTCAACCTCAGCACACTGGGTCCTAAAGTCTTCCCAGCAGGGTCCTCTCTTCCCTACTGCTCCTGCATCACGGGTCTATTTGTCTCTAAAACTCAATCAGGCTCTTTGAGTAAACCGTCTAATGAATGCGTGCTGTGCATCTGCCCGTGCGATGCTTCTGCTCGTGTGTGTGGATGTGAACAGGAGCCCACTGGCACAGATGGAGGAGGAGAGGAGAGAACATGTGACGAAGATGAAGAAGATGGAGATGGAGATGGAGCAGGTGTTTGAGATGAAGGTCAAGGAGAAGATCCAGAAACTCAAAGACTCTGAGGCAGAGGTACCACCAGCAATCACCAACAATTCATCGTTGAAGACAGTTTCTGCTGTGTACTCTTCGGAAATGATTGTTATGTTATGGAGTCTGAGTTCCCTCTGCTGGTGTGGTTTCGTCTGTTCAGCTGCAGCGGCGTCATGAACAGATGAAGAAGAACCTGGAGGCCCAGCATAAGGAGCTGGAGGAGAAGAGACGTCAGCTCGAGGAGGAGAAGGTCAGCTGGGAGGCCCAACAACGCATTCTGGAGCAGCAGAAGCTGGACGCTTCCAGGTACGCACTCGTTTACAAGGACACACCAGAGCTCTGCTGCTAAACCTAGTGAGCTGTCTAAGGCAGAATTGCATGCATCCTTTATGCATAAGGAAATCCCAGAATGCATTGCGTCACACTTTTTATTGTTAATATTGTGAAATATTATTACTATTTAAAATAAGTGTTTTCTTTCTGAATATATTGTAAAATGTAATTTATTCCTGTGATGTAAAGCTGAATTTTCAGCATCATTACTCCAGTCTTCAGTGTCACATGATCCTTCAGAAATCATGAAAATATGCCGATTTGCTGCTCAGTTATTTTTGGTGCTCAAGTACTAATTATAATAATTATTTTCAGTGTTTTTTGTTTATTTAATATTTTAAATAATATTTAAACTTAATATTTGTTCAGGATTCTTTAATAAATAGAAAGTGAAAAACAACAGCGTTTAATTGGAATAGAAATCTTTTGTAACATTATTAAATTCTTTACTGTCACTTTTGATCACATCACTTTTGATAAATGCATCCTTGCTGAATAATAGCATTCATTTTTTTAAGTCTTATTCTAAACTTTTGAATGGTATTGCATTACAGAAAAAAATAGATACATACATAAAAGTATTAATTTCTTTCAAAAATATATAAACATTTTTATTTTATAGTAGTTTATTTTTATAGCCGCAAAAACTGTTTCTAACATCGATAATAAATCAGCATATTATACTGATTTCTGAAGGATCATGTGACACTGAAGACTGGAGTAATGATGCTGAAAATTGAGCTTTGATCACAGGAATAAATTACATTTTAAAGTATATTAAAATATGAAACGGTTATTTTAAATTGCAATAATATTTCACAACTTTACTGTTTTTTCTGTATTTTTGATCAAATAAATGCAGCCTTGATGAGCAGAAGAGACTTTTTTAAAGAACATGAAAATTCTTACTGATCCCAAACTTTTGAATGACAGTGTAACATACACACACACACATTCAGAAGTTTGGGGTAAGTAAAAAATGAAACATTTTCAATTGAAATTAACATTTTTTGGTTTCCACAAAAAAAATATGAAGCAGCACAACTGTTTTCAAGCAACATTGAAAGACTGGAGTAATGATGCTGAAAATTCAGCTTTGATCACAGCAATAAATTACATTTTACAATATATTACAATAGAAAACAGTTATTTTAAATTGCAATAATATTTCACAACTTTACAGTTTTTTCTGTATTTTTGATCAAATAAATGCAGCCTTGATGAGCAGAAGAGACTTTGATCACAGCAATAAATTACATTTTACAATATATTACAATAGAAAACTCTTATTTTAAATTGTAATTGTAATATATAAAATTGTAAAATTGTAATATTATACAATATTACTGTTATTGTATTTTTGATCAAATAAAAACGGCTTGAGCATAAAAAAAAATGTATTATTCCAAACTTCCGATTGGTAGTGTAATTAAAAGATATTGTGTAACATTTTATTTTAATCTGTTGTAAAGTGTGCCTGTCAATGTTTATTTCCTTTTCTTATTTTTAATCCTAAAGGACCTTGGAAAAGAACAAAAAGAAGAAGATCTTTTAAACCACTTGGACCATCATCACATCCTAGTTGCCAATTAAACCAGTCTGTCGACCAAAACCATACATTTATATAAAGCCCCATGTTTTTTTATGTTTTTGTGTTGTTGTGGGGACGCCTCACTGACCTGGAAACACTTAACTCTATCCATCCTTTAGGCTCTTTCTCCACATCTAAAGCGTCGGTTCATTTGCCAGACCTCACAGAAACTGAGAGCGCCTAATCTAAAACAAATAAAACATACAAACTTCTCAGAGATATGCAATATTGTTTGAAATGATAACCTCTTAGGACTTTGAATTTGTAATGCGTCAAATTCCCCTCCTGCATCGCGTGTTTGTTTAGTGCTTTTAGATCCGAGGTCACGATTGATTGGCCACGTCAATAAAGGCTGAATCTTACCTCAGGCATTTCTGGCCTTTAAACGGCAACCTTTTTTTGTGGCTTCTTCTTTTCCCTTCCTGAAATGTTAAGCTCTCCAATATTTGTGTAATTTAAATTATTTAGCCATGGACCTTAGCCATTCATGAAATGTGTTTGTTTTTTTTTCAGTTACCATTATTTTGTCAATTTCCAGTTCACTGTTTGTTTGTTTTAAGTGCTTGTGCATTTACACATCTTTATGAATGTCACATGATTTGTCCATGGATCCTCCTGTAATGACGAGCTGTACCACATTATGTGAATGGAGGATTCATCACACATGGTGGGCATTTGTAAGTGATCTGTTGATGTCTGTTGGCTTCCAGCGGGTGTGTTTCCTGCTCCTGCTCATGTAAACTGATTCAGGAACAGTGAGCTGGCGTTCTTGGCCAGTTGATGTGTGTTTTTCTCTCTATAGGCACGAGTTCCCATCAGAGCTGACACTTAGCTCTCGGTCATGTACTTCTGCAACTTTTTTGTTAATTTTGTTTCTCTTTGTTTTGCTTTTTCATTTTCATTGTACAAAGTCACATAATAAACTTGTGATGATTCCATTTTAATAGTATGAGTTGTTTTGTTTTGATGCACTCTTTGCTGTTTGTCATTAATGGAAGAAGTCAATCAAGACAAGCAAGAGATGTGTTGACAGCTGTATGTATTGATGCGGGGCCATTGATGTTTATTGTATGTAAATAAACTGCTCATTGAATGCAGCTTTATAAAGGCCAGAACATGAAGCGTCTCGTTCAGGAACAGATTTGACAGGAAGGGGGCAGCAAATACTGCGTCAATTGCCTCTTCAACTTTACATTCATTATCATCTTTTTTCTTTTTCTTTTTTTTTGACTTAAATATTAGACTTTTGGAGAAATGTCTTAAACCAGTCTGTGGACTCTCAATTTAAAATATTTGTATATACAAACTACTTCTGAAGCGTGTTGGGGTTTGTTTTGTGTTTTGTCTGTTTTATTTTCAGCAACCACTAATCTAAAAAATGTTTATACAAATTCTCCTATGAAGTGTGTTTTATTTTTTTTGTTTTAGTTTTCAGTCGCGACTGCAGGGCAGGATCTCAAGACTGCCGCCACACATCCACACTCTGAACGACAGCTCTACAGCATCAAAACAGCAGAGATAGAATTACATTCACGTGTGAAAGTAAACACAGAGACATTCAGAATATTGTTTCAATCGTCCTGAATAATAAATATACACAGTACACACACATATATGTCATGTAAACAAAAACTTTTATTTTGGATGAGATTAATCGTTTGACAGCACTAATTTGTATTTTTTTGGTGATTGCTAAAAAAACTTAAAAGGAGAATTTTAATAAAAATATTTTGCTAAAAACAAAACAAACTTATAAAAACATTTATACAGATTCTCCTTTGAAGTGTGTTTTTTGTTTGTTGTGTTTTCAGCAAACGCTATCTATCTATCTATATATATATATATATATATACAATTTGTCCTATGAAGTGTTTTTTTTTTTGTTTTTTTTAGCAAACACCAATCTTGCAAAGTAGATTTGTCTAATTCACTTGTTGCATTGCTTTCCAAGTTCTTTGCATTTCACTGCTGTCACTTTCTGAATAATTGCTACTGGCCTAGAGGTACTTAAAGTGCTGTTCCAGCTTCAATACAAGTGGAGCGTTATGGACTGCATCGGTGGCATACTGCTGTTCAGTTAATGTTAATGCACGAACATAAATGGAAGTATAGGGCTGGACAATGCACTGAAGTAAATGTTAATATACACTATTACAGCTTGTTTTTGCATTTTTGTTTTTAAATCTAGTCACATCGATGTTTTGTTTGTTTATATAAACTGAGGGATGAGTCTGAATTTAATTGAGCGTATCTAGTGTAGAGTTTCTCTCATATTGAACCCAGTACTAGTTCTTTCATCCAGAAATGGTTTAATTTCAGTCATGGGATCTCATCAGGCTTGACAGCACATCTCGAGGGCTCAGTGCTAGGAGATGTGCTGCACCAGTGCACGACATTTGTGTGTGTTTGGTCTTTTTATCACGTAACCTCTGGCTCTATCCCCATTTTAAGTGTAACTCTCAAACAAATGGAGACCTTTGAACTAATGGGGTCTTGCAGTAATCAGTGGGAGGACTCGCTCATCAGGTGATGTGACTCATCTTGATCCTGCGATTGGCCCACCGTTATCCCTGATCATCAAGATACATGCGGTTTCAGCCAATCAGCGCTGACTCTCATTTTTAACATCATAGGAAGCCCAGGCTGGAATAGGTGCTCTCTGAAGACATGTGGTAAAGATTTCAAAGAAAAGTCAGTGTGCCGAAGGTTCACAGATGGATACTGACACAGTAAATCAATACAGAAAAAGATCCTTTCAAATGACCAGCCCTGCAAACAAGAGCACTGTGGTTACATCACATCATGTTAAATTATAATGTAGTACTGGGTCATATTTGCCCATAAAGGTAATATTACTGGTTTGGTTTGTGTTTTGTTTTTGTAGTTTTCTTGTTTGTTTTTTATATGATTTGTTTTGTTGTGTGCTTTTTGTTTTGTAGTTTGTTATTATTTGTTTTGTTTTGTAGTTTTGTATGTTGTGTTTTTGTTTTGGTATGTTGTTGTTTTGTTGGTGTTGTGTGTTTTGTTTTGTTGTTCTGTGTTTTGTTTTGTGCCAAATCCTTGAGCCCCAGGACAGTAAATTTGTCATTCATATGCATATCATTTCTGTCTCTTAGTTGTTCCCAAAACACGGTTACGATCCAGGAGGGACAGGGCCTTTTCAACGTATGCTCCAAAACTGTGGAATTCTCTCCCAATTGACATTAGGGACGCTAATTCTTTAGCTGTTTTTAAAACTTTTCTTAAAACATTCTTTTTCAGGAATGCTTTTATTTGATTCGTTTTTATTGTATTGTTTTATTTATTTCTTGTTGAATTTATAGTATATTGTCTTATATTGTTGTGTTTTCTTTTATGTAAGCTTTCTTGGAAAGCGCCTTGAGAAAGCAACTTTTAAAGGCGCTATATAAAATAAATGTATTATTATTATTATCATTTGAATAAGTACATAAACTCTGCGAGGATCACTCTGTTCCTTAAAATAAATCAACCATATTTGGGGAGTTATTTCTTTCATTTGAATCTGAAATGTAAGATTGATAACCACTTGGTTAACTGTTAGTTAGTCAAACTAGTTCTTAAGACACCGTCTTTACATGGTGACTATGTTTATGCAACTGGCCCCTGGTTGATATTCTTATTGAAATATAAATTTAATAATAAAAAAAACTAATAATAATAATAAAATTGCTCCTAATTATTTTGCATTACAAATTGAACAGACTTAAATCCATCAAGTAATGAAATCGGTCATGAGGGTTGCTCAAACAAGACGAAATGGGCGTTTCAGGGCCATTTTTATGTTTCTCAATTTCCCTTTCTAAAACAAAATGAAAAACACAAAACAAACCGTTTCAACAAACAACTAGAAAATCAAATATCCAGAACACACAAAGTCAAGTAAATATGTGTTTCTGTAACACTACATAATACCGCCAACAGTGCCAAAGGTCATGGGTTTGAATCCCAGGCAATGCATGCACTGATAAAATGCTCACCTTGAATGCAATGTAAGCTGCAGTGGTTTTAGGTCATGGAGACAAATGGTACCGTGTCCTGAGAATGACCCACCGTAACTTGCATTTTAAACAGCTACATCGATGCAAACAGTATCATTTAGTCACTAATGCTTGCCTCTTGCACACAGAGCATGTGGTAAGTTCAGCTTTGTGTCTGATTAGGCTGGGGTCCGTGTTGGCTGGAGGCTGTACTGTGTGAGAGGTTGTTAATGGGGTCCCTCAGCACTCTGGCCGATCAGAGGACACTCTTATGTAACCAACACAATGCTCTTGGATTTGATGCCAGAGCTGAACACGTCCTGCCAAACACAAGGCCTTACCGCAACATCTGATTGAGCCAATCCTAATGTCCTGCTGCATGGTGACCTCATTCCCATCAGACTCGGGGCAACATGGCCGGCTCGCAGACAAACCTGTAGATTCATCAGCCAATGAATCTGATCCACTTATACATGACCATAACATGAAGTCAGTATTTGCATATTAACTCCATCCTATATAATATGATTCATGCCGATGTCCAAAACTCTGGATCAGTGAGGTCGTATTTGTGTCTGTCTAAATTAGGTTGCACCACCTGTGGTCTCTCGCCATGGATACGCTCCCTTTGTTACCAAGAAATATAATTACATCACCTAGTTACATTAATTTCACTCGTTCCTGAACCCAGTGAACTCAAATGATAGTGTGCGGTCTCGGGCCGCACTGAGAGTTTCTTCTGAGAACTTCTTTTAGCCACACAACACTCAGATCCTCAAGTACACTTGGAAGTCTACAACGAGGATTTAGTTGGCAAACATTTGCTGTCGACACAAACTAATACAGCGGATAATTGTGACAAGGGTTCACAATGCTTTATTATTATGTTATGCTTTATTACTGTAACTATTTATAACGTACTTACAAATATATTACTGTTGTACAATGATTACAATTGTACGGCACAAATAAAAAAAAGAATAATTATAATAAAAGTTTTATTTTACACTACAAGTTACTTGTATTTATGTCTTAAATTGTTCACTTTAAAACATTCAAACCCTTGACATTTCAAACCCTCAAGCTTTTATTCTGGTGAAATACTGTAAACTTGCAGCGCATGCAGAGATAGAATTCACTGCATGAAATGAAATGAAATAAAATAAAACTAAACGTATTTTATTTCAGCTATAGTTGACAAGGCATCATTTCTCATTTTCTCAGCTTAAGCTAAAACTAAATAAGCTAAAAAATATTCTGATAAGTATAATTTCAGAGTCTATAATTTAACTAAGAGTCATTGAAGTGAATCACTGAATCTTTTTCTCTAAACCTATTTGTTCAAAAATACTGATTCATCCACACTGTAAAAAATAAGTGTAATTTTAACTGTAAAATTTTGTAAAAACGCTACGGAAAAAAAATGTTAATAGGTTAACAGTAAGTTCCCGTACTATATACAGGGAAAACTGTAAAATATCTAACCAGACATTCATTTTGTCTAAACTGTTAATTTTACAGTTTTTAGAAGTAAAAATAACAAATCAATGTATAATTTAGTCAAAAACTGTAAACTGATATTCCCAGAATTCCCTGCATGACACTCCACATTTGAAAGTATTTTGTTTAAATAATCGTGTTTTTTAATAGTTTTTGTTATTAGTTATGTATATTTGGGCTTTACGTTACATCTTCTGTTGTTTAATGAAAGTTTAATGCATTATTTAAGTATTATGTGTGTTACCATGATGGTGTTTTGTGTTTGCATGAATGACTCTGTGCACCTTCTATATATTAGTATATACTTCTGCTTGTGGCGAAGCTACTTGTGATGAGCTTTGATTCTTCATGTGGCTTTCTCTTTTCCCACCTGCATTATTATGGTGGTTGTCAGTATGTTAAAGGTACAAAACAGGTTTTAATAGCAGTGTGCATTGTTGAATTGACTGGTTTACATTCAAATTTTCTTGTTTGTAAATTACAGTTTTATACTGTAAAATCTACAGTTTTTGGCCGTGTTTACAGTTTTTCTGTATTTTTTACATAATTATTCTGGCAACCACAGCTGCCAAAATTATTTTGTAAAAACTACAGAATTTTTTTTTACAGTGCAGGTTTCATTTACCGTTTGCCTGTTTTTATGAATACTGTGAATTCAGACATTCTAATGTTGTCACATACTGTTTTTGCATAGGCTAAATGCATGCGCATTCGGAGATGCGTGACAGTTGAATTACTGCTTCATTTTTGACTACTGTATTTTCATTGATGGAGCAAAAACAGGGACAGGCAGTATTGTTTTTCAAATATAAGTTACTCCATACTAACTTCTTGTTTATTCGTAGTTTTCAGTGACGTGACTCGCTGGAAGACCCGGCGGGCAAAACATCCACAGAACTGCAGCACAAGCCCGTCAATTTTCTATCTGTTCCACTCCAAAAATATTTAGATCACCTCTCAAAAGAATAAAACAAAGATATGTGAACGAAATGCAAGTTTTGGTCATTAGCAATCCGTATAAAGCACCCGCCGCAATATTTCAATCACTAAAAACAGTGGGACATTAAAACGTTTAATGTGAAAACACTTAAAGTGCCTTTAAAATATTGATATTAAATGATCAAATTCAGAGTGGGGAAACAAAAGTTAAATGTGTCTAGATTTTAGTTTTAGTGACAGACATAAATTATAAACCAAGTATGAAAAATGTCCAGAGTTTTCATGTTATTAGATTTTTTAACAAAAAATAAATTAAACACCTTATTGATGATGCGTGCTTTATGCAGGCAAGCAAATGAGCCCGGAATATGAACGCAATGCGCTTAAAGGGGTCATATGATGCGATTTCGATGTTTCCTTTCTCTTTGGAGTGTTACAAGCTCTTGGTGCATAAAGAAGATCTGTAAAGTTGCAAAGACTAAAGTCTCAAATCCAAAGAGATATTCTTTATAAAAGTTAAGAGTCAGCCACACCTACCTAAAACGGCTCGTTCTAACACGCCCCCACATATCTACGTCACTATGTGAGAAGATTTGCATAACGCCGCCCAAATGTTCACGCAAAGAAAGAAGGCGTAACTTTTATTCTCGCTGTAGTATTGTTGCTGCCGCCACCGCCATATCCTGAAGGCGCTGTGTGTTTCGTTGTGAAAGTGAAACTATTTTGTTTGGCTTTCCAAAAGGTTTTTTAACCTTAAACCGCATAAACATGTTTCATTACACCAAATACACAAAATAATGTTCCTTTTAGCAACATCATATGACCCTTTTAAGTGTCTTCTTTATAATGGGAAAACATTTAATATTAAACTTTGCACATTGTGTTTATAATCTGGGTTCATCTGCTTGCCTGTACAAAGCATGCATCATCAATAAGGTGTGTACTGAATTTGGCCTTTAAATATCAGTCTTTCTACATTACTTAATGCAAACCTCATAAAAATAACTGGGGGTCAGTGGAGGAAAGCCTTGTTTTGCCCTCCATGTGGGCGTTCCTGTACGGGTGTGCCGTCACGTGAAAACTCTGAATTGAGCTGTGATATCGATTAAAGTTAGTAGCTAATCTTGTGTGATGCATATGGGACTTGTTAGGCCTCTTATACACATCTAGTTGTGAGGAATTGGTGCTGGATCGTTGCCACATTACCTGAACTAGTCAACATGCCAGATATGTGAACACAATGCCAGTCAATCCACCAGCACACCTCGTTCCAGAAATAGTTTAGCTGGGAACATTTAAACACATTAGGCAACTTGTGATCTGCATGCAAAATAATCCATAGCTATTATTTTATAGCACAAAGAATTGTAGTCATAAATGTTTAAGATTATTGCAAGATTAGTTTGGACTTTGTATAGCTTTACTTTAATCTTTTACTTTTATTGAACAGCTAGGTCCCTGATAAGAAACGATTTTGAATCTTGAGGCAGATTTGATCTTCTTTTAGCTGCAATCACAACCAAGATGAATCATAACAAGCCTTCCAGAAAGACATTTAAGCTCAGATTTGTTGAACTTATACTGTTACACTCCTATTACTGCATGCATCAATAAATGGCCACAAAAGGTTAAATAATCACATTCGCTCCGTGTTTCTATCAAGTGTCATACTGGGAGAGCCCGCAGACAATGGTCAACAATAATGACAGGAGGCCACGCCCCCGTCGACTGGACGCCAGCGCTTCTGACGCTTGATTAGTGCTTTGGGAAATCCGATTCGTTTGAGAGTCGATTCCTTCGAACGGATCGGTTCGTTTGAGTTGTTGCTCAAAAGTTCCTTGAATTCCACGCGCGTGATTTTTTTGCACCTAACTTAATATGTTCGTCTGTTATCACTATATCGTCGATTAATTTGTATGCATTTGAGTATATTTTGAGTTTAGTAAATATTCTAGTTTGACTGTATCACTCTATTTGAGACGCAAATTGTGTTTTTTTGCTGAATAAATGATCCTACATTCTTATCTGTCAGATATGATGTTGTTTATGGTTCCAACCTATCACCGACCTTTACAGTTTTCTCACAGATAGCTCTCCCTGAGTCCAGTGATTCAGGAACGCTCAGGGAATTGATTCGATCGAATCATTAAAAAAGAGTCGGTTCAAAAGAACGACACGTCGGCGAATCGGATACCGCGCTGGAGTTCGCTTCAGTTCAGTCTGTCTGGAGGAGCGCTGATATGGACGCTGTTCGTTTTGCTCCGAGAGTCCGAGACTGAGACAACACGGCGAATTTTGCGAGAACTGACGGGGATACCTGTTTACAACGTGCCATGTTTAACGAGAGATCGTTGATGAATTATTAGCGTTAAATATCAAGTTCAAATATCAAGACTAGTCTATGCGCCCAGTGCGCAGCGGTCCGGGCGGGTTTCATTCTCAGTTCGCAAACTGAATCACCGGGACACATGGGTGGGAATCTCGGGTGCCACCGGTCCATTCCCAAGGACCCCACGGATTTCTGCCAGGGCAAGCGCAAGTTCAGCGCGGCATGCAACTTCAGCCACATACTGGTGAACCAGGAGCGGCTGAACATCAACACCGCCACCGAGGAGGAGCTCATGACTCTACCGGGCGTGAACCGCGGGGTGGCTCGGAACATCGTGGAGTACCGCGAATGCATCGGCGGATTCAAGAAAGTCGAAGACCTGGCGCTGGTCAGCGGGGTCGGTGCCACGAAACTAGAGGCTGTTAAACTAGAGATCTGCGTGTCGAGCAAGAACAGCTCGTCTAACCACTCGCCCTCGTCTCTGCGCAAAGAGCACGAGCACCTGCCGTGCACCGGCGTCAACATAAACACCGCCACGCCGCCGCAGCTCGTGAGCGTCCGCGGCATCACCGAGAAAATCGCCAAGAGCATCGTAGAGTTCCGCTCCGTACACGGTCCGTTCCGAAGCATCGAGGACCTGGTCAAAGTGCCCAGCATCAACTCGTCCCTGCTGGACCGGATCCGCTTCCAGGTGTTCGTGGGGCGCTCCAGGACTCCTTCCACCAACACGAACGGAGGCTTCACGCAGCCGAGCCCCGCGTCCTTCAGTGTCGGCGGCGATGAGCCGGACGCTCCGCTCGGGGGACCGCCGCTCGTCTGCGCTGTGCGGCCCTGCGTGGAGCCTCCGGCGGGCACACGCGATGGGAAGCCCGTGGTGCGAGTGGCCACCTGGAGCCTGCAGCGCTGCTCCAGCGAGAAGGCCAACAACCCGGGGGTCAAAGAGGTCGTCTGTATGACCCTCCTAGAAAACGAGTGAGTAGACTCTATTTCAGTGCTGACAAAGCATATTTTCTTCTACATGCTCTACGATCATGCCTTTTTAGACTTTTGACATGTGCCACGGTGGGTACCTTTGAAATATCATAATACCATTTTTTTTGACACTTTACCATGGCAGTACCATGGTTTGTGGGCATCTAATACCATGTTTTTGGATGTGTACCATCCAAGTACCCTTATAGTACCATGTTTTTGGACATGCACAATGGCAATACAATGCCTTATATTAGAGGATTTCTGAAATGTTGTTTAAATATGCAAATGAGGCTTTATCTAATTAAAAATACACATTTTGTTGACACATTAGAGTAAACGTTTTTTTTTTACAGACAGGGTTTTTTTATCATTCAGTAAAGCATAAAATACTGTAAACAGCCCGTAGTAGTCATAATCATAATAATAATAAAAACATTTTAGGATTAAAATGTTATATAAATCTGGTGAATAATATATGAACAAACCCCTCGGTGAAAACTTTCAGAATATAGATAGGAATAAAACTGGACAGTTTGGTGTAAGTGCTACTGGCACAAATAGATAAAGTTTAATAAAACAAATACGTAATTGTGTATATTAGATGTTTTCTTTCCACTAGTTTGAAAGAAAATGTGTTATGAAAGCAAAATAGCCCAAAATATATAAAAAACTAAAACCCTAAATAAATTCCCTTGTCAAAAAAAAACAAAAACTAAATAAATTTGAATGGAATTTTGATCATAATCCTAATGTTATCAAGCCACAGTCCTCTAAGAATCAAACACAACCCTATTTGGAACTAAAATCTGTATATATATATAATAATACTTTTTTATTTTTTCGAGGATTAGAATAGAGGATTGCATTGTAAGATTGTCACACTTGAAGTGTTTCTAATTGTTAATGACATGATTTTTGCAGTCTGCGTAGCCTGATGATTTCATTATTTTCTTAGTTGTTTTTTGCAGCTTTTGAGAACTTTGCACTGAATGTCAGCAGGGAAGAACAACGCAGGTTTGAGGTGTTTGGTGTGGTGCATGTAGGGAGTCCAGCTGGCTTGTGTTGCAGTGCTGGATCTCAGGCCTCGTGTCTGCTGTGATCTTCAGTGGATGTTCATGATAAAGCCACATCTGACTGCACGTTATCAGATCGCAGCAGAATCCCTGCCCATGTTTTATTGCATTAATGGATTCTAAGATAAATGTTTGTACTGTTAGTTGTTTTATGGCACACACACACACACATACTGTAATTCACTCAGGGGTGTTGCTGAGGTACGTGCCCTCATTCTTGTCATGACTCAGGGAGGGTTGTTATATAAGCCTGTGTGTGTGTGTGTGTGTGTGTGTGTGTTGAAATAGTAGTAAGAAGGCTCTTCTCATTGGCAGGGAGAATATAGTGTTATGAATGACATTGGTGCCGAATGCTGTAACAGCAATTCATGCAATGCAACCGTCTCTGTAAAGCAGTGATTCCCAACCAAGAGGCTCATGTAACATGTTCAAAGGGCATTTGGAAAGATTTCGATTCTGCTGTGTTAAACCTATTACACCGAAATATTAATAAATTAAAACAACTAGTTATTGTTTAAACATATAGCAAAGATGGCAGTAGTAGCAGAATATATGTGCTGCTTGACTGCATAAAGAGCAGTTATTGTTTGCTTGTTTAAGAGTGACTTTAATGATAAATGATATCCGGTGTATAATGAGTTAAAGGAAAAGCTTTCTGGTTTTGTGTTGATGAAGCAGAGTTATTGACTAAAACTATTCAAAATCAGTTTCAGTATAAAATGAAGCTGAAATAAATCGAAATATTAGAATAAAACGTTAAACTTAAAAAACCTTAAATGACAATGAGAAATGTTGCTGTGGCAACTTACTGAAATAAAATAGGCTGAAGTATTAAAAAAAGGGGGGGAAACGCAATAAAAATAAATAGAAATAGAAAAAGAAAACTAATAAAAAACAACAAAGTAGATAATAATGAAACCTAAACTAAAATTTAAATGAAAACTGAAAATATAAGAATAAAAGCTAATTCAAACTCTTAAACAATACTATAATAGTAATATAAATAATATTAAAATAACAATGTGACGATGAGGTAATTGTGCTGTAAGACAGGCAAAGTTTTAAAGAACCTGGGGCCGGATTCACAAAACTTTCTTAATAAAACAATTCTTCTTACCTGCGTTTTTCTTATTTTCTAACTTAAGTGAAGAATATTTTGAATTCCTAAAAATTCTTCTTGAGAATTCTCTTATGTTGTCTCTAGTTAGGGAGATTCCGTGAAGTGTTTTCAATTGAGTTTATCAGTGAGTCTTCATCAAGAACCATCATTTATTCAGATAAAGACGGTCATTTTCTTAAAATAATAATAATAATAATAATAATATTTTCTTAAGAACATATTTGAGAATTTTTCAAGAATTGCACAGAATGTCTTGGGATTTATCTGACGACATTTCTTAAGAAGTGAATCCCGGAATCCGGCCCCTGATTCATCATTCTATCACACGAGGTCATATGCAGATAGTGAACAAATTTTGCTGAGTTAGAAATATTCATTTTGACACAGCAGCATATTGCTGCATTTAAAAGCTCAAGTCAGCAGCAAGCGTCTCTCAAGGGAAATTTATCATTGTTGATTGACTTTTCAAACTTAGTCTTTTTTTTTGGAGAACTCACATGAGTTATAAAGTAAATTAAAACTGTATCAAATTCAGTCATCTCAAAACAAACCTTGAACTGGAAATGACTGCTTTCTTGAAACCCAAAATCAAACGTCCCATCAGATGTTTATTTCTCAAATCGTTCCCTCCAGCTGCCTCCATTATACTCCTGCTCACATGACTGTGGGTAACCTGAGATCTTCTGCACTCTGCGCCGAATCCAGTGATACAACACTGGTCAGGGGGAGAAGACGTGAGATTTAACGTGAAATGGTATTAATACAAATAGTAATGATTTACAGCAAAAATGCCGTTATCTGTTGATGAAGTGATATCTAGTGTGTGACACCCCTTGAGAAACCTGAGAATCAATACAGTCTCGGTGATGCTTTGACCTTTTGACTAGATAACCATGAAAACTCACTTAACCGTCTGATTGGATTTGATGAGTGAAGGTCTACAGGAAAATTGGTTTTCCCCACAATGATATACTAAATACATCAGCACTGACATAAATAGACTAAGTTTTTAAATTACACGGTTGGTAAGATTTTTTTTTTGTTTGTTTAAAGAAATTAATAATTAATTTATTAAAGGTGCGTTAAATTGATAAAAAATGACAGTAAAGACATTTATAATGTAACAAAAGATCAAAGAATTCTGAAAGATCGTGCAAAAATGTAATAGGCTAACTCTCATAAACAAGCCACATGATTTGCAATATCATTCATGTATAACCAAATGGCACTAAAGTTTAATAGTTTAACGTCTCAGACAAACATCTCTATCTCGGCGTCGCTCAAAACTGCCCGTCTCTCGTCATCAGCAGCCATCACGTTCACCGCACAACAGACTCCGTCAGCTATTGATCTGAACTCAATTTTGATGTGTTTTCTTGGTAAATGAATCGCTATCTGGTTGATGTCTGATCTGTTATCAGTGTAAAAGGACACATTAAAACCCACAGCGCTTGAGATGTTTGCTTCAAATGCTGCGATGAATCTCGCTTGTTAAACACACAGAGTGGAGGAAACCACCAGACGGCATGATCAGAGGTTACTGTAGTTCACTCAGGAGAAAAGAAGAAGTGTACACTACGCAGAGACGGCCTGTAGTAACCTCACCGCACACACGCGCCTGCACCACGCCAAACACTCTGACTCATCTCCAGATCTGTCAACTTCAGCTCACTTTTGTGAGTGCGGCACACGTGTTCAGTCTCCATGGTGCTGTACTACATTATGATGACCCATCTGCAGTTTCAGATCTCTGAAAGGATCATCTTCTTATTTCGCTCGGGATATCAGACTGATTTGACATTTTCTGGAGCAAAAGAGTAGTGCTTGCCTGTGCAGAAGATCATCATTTGACTTCATTTGTCATTTGACAGTTTAATTTCTTCCCCAAAAATCCATGTTTTGGATGATGATATGCAGAACCAGCATATTAACCAGTCTTCATATTTTGTGAATTCGTGTTCTACTGTAAAGTCCATTTTTAGGACTGGATCTTATGAGTCTTATGAGATTTTTTTTTTCACCCGTTTTATAAGTGAAAATCAAGTCAAGAACTCATCAAAATTTGATAAGACAGATTAAATCAGGGTTAAATCAGGAGAACTTCTCACGAAAAATGTCCACACAATCTTTTCTTCACAGACTTTGGTCATTCTCTGCAAACGAACTGTCAACTCTGCAAGTATTCTCTGCAAACATACAACGTTTTCTAAAGACATGCAGCATGTGTGTATATATATTTAATAAATATATATATAATTATAAATATATTATTATATAAGTGTGTAAAATTTAATCTTAACACATTTAAAAGGCCTACCAGAGTATGTGATTTTTGCTTACATGAGGTTTCTGCTCCTATATTTTCTTGTAAATTCATAGATAGAATTTCATATAAATCTTTTTTTTTTTTCCACACACAAATTCTTGTGAATGCATATATCTGTATGCACAAATGGTGCGCTGAGCTTTATTACTCCGTATTAATAGTTTGTTTGTCCGTATTTTTAAAGGGGTCATATGATGTTGCTAAAAAGAACATTATTTTGTGTATTTGGTGTAATGAAATGCGT
>NW_015546025.1:111602-120649 GCF_001515605.1 Sinocyclocheilus anshuiensis | reverse complement strand
TCTTTCTTTGCGTGAACATTTGGGCGGCGTTATGCAAATCTTCCCACATCGTGACGTAGACATGTGGGGGCGTGTTAGGACTAGGCGTTTTAGGTAGTCGTGGCTGACTCTTAACTTTTATAAAGAATATCTCTTTGGATTTAAGACTTTAGTCTTTGCAACTTTACAGATCTTCTTTATGCACCAAGAGCTTGTAACACTCCAAAGAGAAAGGAAAAATTGAAATCCCATCATATGACCCCTTTAAATGCTTGAGCGATTGATTGAAATATTTGTCCTCTGGTTTTCCGAAACGGACGTAAGGAGCATCATCACTGGCACCGCACATGAAAAATTATTTCCCGACTGAGAAAATGCACATGAACGCAAGTTGGAAAGCTCTAATAATACAAATCCAACACATCTTTGTAGTAACGTTAGTGTCTATGTTGGAAGGCGTGGACGAGCATTCACTTTTATAAAGAATATCTCTTTGGGCTTGAGACTTTAATCTTTGCGACTTTACTGATCTTCTGTATGCACGAACAGCTTTTAACACCCCTAAAACAAAGGAAAACATGAAATCGCATCATATGAGCCCTTTAACCAAAGTATGAGCACCAGTTGTAGCGATTCCTCCGCAAACATGAGTAATATTGGCCTACATGGGATGCCGAGTGTCATTTTGCAAGAGCTTTCATTTTTATTGCAAAATTGGATTTCGAAAGGTTTCCTTGCAACAGCAGTTAAGGTGTTGACATGTTTGGGCTGATTGACACAAATGAGAGACTGTGAGAAAGAGGCAGTTGCTGTTGATTTATTCCCAAGACTGACCTCAGGGTCACAGACGAGGCTGGATCAAAGTCATCGTTTTCAATCCTCTGGAAACCTTTACTTTTCTGCTGACGCAACACCCCATTGCAGAGTTAGTATATAGAAACAAGTGCTGGAAGTGGCACAATGTGACAGGATGTGTAGACCTGTTTGTTGGTGTGTGTCTATAGGTCATTTTTCCATCCTTTTCCTTTAGCGCTGTAATGAACTGCCAAACACATGAAGAACTGCAGACTCACCAGTTACATTTTGACAGAGTTGGACCTTGTCTGTCCAAGAGTCACGCTCTCATTGATTGAACCGTCACTACAGCTGTATTAGCACTGAGCCGTTTATTTGCAATTTGTGTTTTGTACTTGTAGTCTTTAGAATAGTTTATAATGCTTGGAGAAACTGAAAGCCTTCTGTTAGCATTGCCATTCTTCTCAATGGAAGTTGCTCGGCTGACGCTGGAACTCCTTGGAAGAATGTGATTTGAAATCTTTCAGATGAAAGAAATCTGGCACAACAGGAAAATGAAATCTGATTGGCGGGTTTATCTGAAATAGATTATACCACACATATAGGCCGACGTTAAAAAATTAGTAGTTGTTTCTTGATTTTTTTTTAAGTCGAGTTTAGTATTTGGTTTGGTTTGAGATTGGCTTTTGGTTTTACAGCATGTTGTGCAGCTCTTGCATACTGTACACATGAGATATCATTAGGATATGAGATATAGGGTTGCAAAAAGGTGGAAAATTTCGGAAATATTCCAGAAATTTTTGAAACTTTCCAGGATTTTTTTTTGGAATATTCCAGGGAGTTTTGGAAAATTTCCGGAAATTTCCTGGAAATTTTTCCACCCCTTTGCAACCCTAATGAGATATTATTAGGACATGGCTGTTGCTTTAACTTTTGACTCTGTCTGTAACACGCAAAAATTTGAGGAACAGAGTTGTTTGCTTATGTGAAAATATGCTAATTTGTTAATATATGTAAATAATGGATTTAAGAAAACAGAAGAAAGAATGTGTAGAATGATTTGGATGGCAAACTGACCCACCAAGACCAGCTCAAAACCAGTGTTATTTTAGCATTATTAATGCACTATTAGAGTGTTTATTAATATTTTATAAAATAATAATAATTAATAAAAGCCTTTAATTTTGTATTTTCAGTTTAAATTTTACTTTTAGTTTAAGTAGTCATTTTTTTCATTATTTTGATTTTTAGTTTTAGTAATTTTAGTACTTAATCTTATTTTATATGAGTTATTTGCCAGTATTTTTCCAGTTTTTTTTTTCTTCAGTTTTTTTAATTTAGTTATACGTTTTAGATTCTCTTTAGATTTAGTTAATGATAACACCGCTCAGAAGTATGAATGCATCTACAATAGAAACCACTTTTCATTTGTATTTCAGTGATAAACATCTACAGTACGTCTTTTGCAAAAAAAAACAAAAAAACAAATACATCAGCTAGATTAAAGAACAATGTGCTTCTGCTTGTAAAACAGTTGAGCTTGATTGAATTATGCTGCCAAACCTCTCATTCAATATAATCACAATCACATCACAATGCCAAACAGATTAATGATGAGATTATTCCCAGATAATGGAGAACAGGCGGTGTGACATCATGCAGACAAGGTGCCACAGAAAACACACAGTTAATGGTAAACTAGCACTTTTAAGCCGAAAAAAAAAAATGTATCAATGAGTCCCGCTTCGTATGATAATAAAAACTGTTTAACAAATGTTTGTGGCGACGGAGACCTTCTCTGTTGATATAATTGGACACCTGCAATACAGGAGAATTCACATTCTTAGACATTTTTCTTAAATAGGCCTATTCTTCAGTCTAAAAATAGCATCAGTTAAGCCAAGATGCTTTTGCATCTTGTTCCAAAGTTGGATTGGGTTTCTGAATGCATATGATGCCTGTTTGGTGGCCAGCAACTTCAGTAGGCCTTTCAGTCAGAGTGAAGTAATAAGGAGGAAACTGGATGTTCAATAAGAATTGTTTCTCATTTCACATGCAAAGAAGGTGTTTACATAGATGGCACAGAAGCAAAACGCATTAATTTAATTCAAAGGTCAGGGAGCGGGTGGCACATGGTCATGTAAAACTACATGAAGACTCTTTTAGGTGAAGGAAACATCGCCATGGTAACACTTAGCCATGACGTTCTGTACATGAACATCAACAATGAACAACACCTTCGCAACATTTATTAGTATTTGTTAATGTCCTTTTATACATGATATGATGATACATTTTTTTAACATTTCGAGTTGTTGAACAAGCTATATTTATAAATTGACATTCACATAGATTGATAAAAGGTTCACATGAGGGTTCATGATTGTAGAGAATGTTGTCTGTGGTGCTTATATAATAATTTTACTGTGTGTTTGTTTAATGTCTATTAATGTTTATGGGATTTTATTATTATTATTTTATGAGGGAGCAGCTGCTTGGTTTTCAGTGTTAAAGTTTATTGATCCCAGTTTTAAAGGGGTCATATGATGCAATTTCATTTTTTCCTTTCTCTTTGGAGTGTTACAAGCTCTTGGTGCATAAAGAAGATCTGTAAAGTTGCAAAGACTAAAGTCTCAAATCCAAAGAGATATTCTTTATAAAAGTTAAGAGTCAGCCACACCTACCTAAAACGGCTCGTTCTAACACGCCCCCACATGTCTACGTCACTATGTGGGAAGATTTGCATAACGCCGCCCAGAAAAGAACACACACACACACACACACACACACACACACACACACACACACACACACACACAGGGTGTTGCCTGACTGTTTGTTCTCTAAACAGGATCTGTGTAATCAGTTTCAGCCTTGGCTGGAAAATAAGGATGGATTCTCTCCTCTATCTTTCTGTTTCTCTTTCTTACTGTTTTTGAACTGAACTCAACTTGTGTCCACAGACCAGGAAGGTTTTATTATCAGAGATAAAGTGAAGTGTGTAATTTCTTCACTAGCAGCATCAGAATGGCAAGTATAAGAGTTTTCAATCAGGTATAATGAACCCTCCCCCTGTCTCCCACTGGTCTAAAAACAGGTAGTCCCGCCCCAAACTCACTGCGTTGGTTGAGCCGGTGTTGCTGTGTCGAGCTGGTTGAGATACTCAAACTAACAGAGCACTGAAACCGTTTTACAATAGACAGCTGCAATCATGATGTACATTTTTAAACCCATAAGTCTATCAGCCTTCTAAGAGTTCTGATATCTTAATTTTTCAATGATTTTTTCTGCAGGTTACATTGTTACCCCAGTAGGTAAACGTGAGAGACTGTCTTTATGAATGAGTCACTGAATGATTCACTCAATCGATTCGCTCAAAACATTAGCCCCTTTCACACATACAGTCTTTACTGGTAAATTACCATTAAGAGATCACATGTGAACAGGACCTTTTCAAAAATACCGGTAAATTTGTTCCAGCAATTTACCAGTATGAGAAGTTGTAACATTACCAGTAAATTACCGGTAATGCTCTCTTTGTGAACGCAGAACAAGTTTACCGGTATGAGCACGTACGAGTTCAGAACGCGCTGACGTAAGACGTCTACTCTGAGCCAATCATAACATTCTGACGCAGATGACGCTGTTTACGGAAGTCAAAGAAATGTCTAAAGTCGTCTAATACGATGTCTTTGGGCAAAAAAACAGCTGCATGAATGTTAACGTTTGACACAAAAATGAAAACATAATTTCCCCTTCATGTTTACAAACACAACACCAGGAGGCGCAGCCGTTTAGAGGTCATTTCTGGTCAATGAAGTCACAGAATTTACTGGTATTTTGAAACTGTTGTGTGAATGGTGCTTTACGGGTAAAAAGACGGAACATCATTGCCTGTGTGAACAGTGCAGTTTTGTATTTCCCGGTAAAGTTGTTCCACTAATTTTAAGGCAATTTGCTGGTATTACTGTGAGAAAGGGGCTATTGACTCATTCAGAAACACCATTACTGTTGATCAGAGACACACAACATGATTGTGCTCTGATTCCACTTGGAACTATTTTTACTATGGGCCAAAAATACACAAATTGACTGGAAATAAAGTGCTGCGTGATGTATTTTGTAAGACAACACATCACCCTGATTCCCTCAACAAAAAGCCAATAGGATTTTTCCATTGGCTTTTGGAGTGTTGCAGCAAAAGTTTATATTTCTTACACATTTTGTTCATCATGATAATCTTCACAAATACAAACACTAAGAGTAAAAAGCTAAACATAGGCTACAAACGAACTACACCACAGTCACGACAGATCACTGAGCTTCTGGCAACTCTTTCAGTCTTTATTTAAAAACTTTTTCCCTGAAACGTTGTGAATAGTTTGCAGGAGTGTGATTATAAACACAATGAGGCTGTGAAAGCGACTAGCGATCAGATGAGTTTATCTGTTCAGTGTGATGATGTTTAATATCGTAGACAACCTCTGGAGTCCCATTTAGACACGTGTTATCATCTGCCTTTTTCAAGACAAGTCAAAGGGATTTTAATGATGCATTTTAAGTTGTGGAATAAAATATCTTGAGCTTGTGTTCACCACAAGACTATGCGAGCTTGACTAACGTGACCTGCCAGAACTAACGCTACGCTAGATTTTAGGCTGCATAAGTTGTAGTAGGAATAAGGTATTTTAACATTGAAAAAGTGAATCTTGCACTTGTATGTGTTGTGCTGTGTAATGAAGTGCTGTGGCAGTGTGTGCAGTGAACTCTGGGAAACCTGCAGGACTGTTCTGTTCCTCCTGACAGTACAGTACAATTGATTTGTGTTTATAGTCGCTCTCTGAGCTCTTCTATTTCACGCCGACTTTGTGGCTCCAGTTGAAGTTGTAAAGCTCCAGTGTAGATAAACATCCCTGTTGAGAGGATGGCTTACGTTTTCTCCAGTTCACCTCACACAAGAGGTCAAAATGAAGCTATACACAACATTAATGTCCATTGGAATATACAGTGTATGTTTTGTACAGAACATGAATGTGTATGTCTTATACACTCGGCCACTTATCAGCATGTCATTTATATTGTGATTTGGGCGTTGGTGGACCGGAACGGTGTCAGCATGCCTGAATCCTGGGCATTTCCAGTCATCCACCGTGAGCAGTCATGCCGTCTGCTCTTGAATATTCATGAGTGAGTAGTTACAGTGAATGCTGGGGTGGGAAGGGAGTTTAGCAGCTCTTTCTAATGACTTCTATGAAGAGTGTCTCGAAATATTGAGAAATGGCTCATTATAGTGTCTCAACATTCAACATAGTGTCCAGAATGTGTAGTTTAGCAATGCTGTCTGCTTCATCATTGTACATTTTTCTTACATTTTAATTAGCACATTTAATTAACACATTGCTCTTAGTCCTCCAGAACCAGTGTTGATATTGTTAACCAAAACTAATACTATTAAAAAATAATTTTTGTTAATTGAAATAAATTTGAAATAAAATAAATGAAAGCTAAAGAGAAATATTTGAATATTTAAAGAATTGTTGGTAACACTTTACAATAAGATTCCATTTGTTAACATTAGTTAACAAACTAACAATTAAAAATACTTCTAAAGAATTGTATAATATTGGTTAATGTTGAATCCACATTATGAAAATCAAAAGTTGTTAATATTATTTATAAGATTAAGATTAATTATTCTGTTGTCAGATTTTTAAAAACTTTTTACAAATATTTTAAAAAGTACACTCTTAAAAATAAAGGTGCTTCACGATGCCATAGAAGAACCTTTTTGTCTAAATGGTTCCATAAAGAACCTTTAACATCTGAAGAACCTTTCTGTTTCACAAAAGGTTCTTTGTGGCGAAATAAGGTTCTTCAGATTACAAAAAGGTAAGAAAGAGATGGTTCTTTAAAGAACCTTTGACTGAATGCTTCTTTGTGGAACCAAAAATGGTTCTTCTATGGCATTGCTTGAAGAACCTTTTGAAGCACCTTTATTTTTAAGAGTGTACAAACAAAAACTTGACAAAAATTACAAAATCACATAAAATTACTAAAACTTAAGCTAAATTTAAATGAAAACTGGAAATAAAATAAAAGCAAATTCAAAATATTAGTAAATACTATAATAATAATAATAAAATAACTCTGTCCTGGGCAAAACAATTTCTCAGAAAGGCTTATATTTAGATGGAAATATAATAAAAGTGAGGTGAAAGGCCGAAGTGTGTCCTGGAAACTTCTGTGTAGTCCATATGGCATGAAACAAAACCTGGGTATGTTGTTCTCATTATGCCAGAGCAGAGACATTTGGTGAGTCCTGAGGAGAGGCAGTTCTTGACTTTGTGTCCAGTAATGGAGCTGACCTTCTTGAACATTTTGTTAGCATTGCTCCCAGAGGACCACGATGTAGAACAGCGCTACTGAGGGATGTAATCGCCATAGACATCATAGAGATCATATTTAGATTAGGGTTCGAACACTGTGGGGTTTTCAGTGGCAGATTCTCAAGACAGCATATCATCCGTCATCTTAACTTTACACACTCATTTAATGAAAAGCACAGCTTTGACATTTCTGCTTGAGAAATTATTACTGTAATGTTCACCGAACCATCTGCTGTTTGCTGTATCATATTGTTTGAGCACTAACCAGGAGAATTACTCTCCAAAACAAACAGCTCAACGGTTATTAGGGCTGAAAACATCAACTTTGCTTCCAGAGCATTGTCATTACCTCCACTGTCGTCACCTTGAGTTTCATATTATGTTTGCAAGATGTAGTATATCATTTATGCTGAAGGGATCCGCGCACAGCAGGAGCTGAAAGTGCTGGCAGGCTGATGATTGCTTGTTGATCTGTGGGACCCACATCTTGAATACGTGCCATCTATTCTTAATGATAATTTATTTGATTGAATATCCAGTTACATTTATACTGGTATTATGACTGAGTCTCACATGCCTTGTTTTTCTCTCTCTCTCTCTCTCTCCAGCATTAAGCTGCTAGCGGTTCAAGACTTGGCCGATCGGGAGGCTCTAGACAAGGTAGTGTTAGATTTCTACACACACCTCTTCCCTTCAGCACACTTTTACACACTAGCCTGGTGTTTCTCATCCGTACGTGTACACTGTGTCTTTATAAAGAACCACCTGATCCTCCTTGTTAAGATTTAGTGGTTAAAAAGCCCCAATATACTTCAAATCGAAGAATGAATCGGTGTGACATCATTTCAAACTAATTCTGGCCAAGAACAGTGTTTTGGAGTTCATTTTGGCAGTTCGGTACAACTTGGCAGCACAAATGTTTTGGAAAACGTCATGGTTGATGTTAAAGATTTTCTAACTGACAATTACATAGGCCAAATGTCAGAATAATGTTCAACTGTCTGTTTCCGAAGGTAAAAATCCCATTCATTTTCACCATTGGGGAACTGATTTTTAGCAATAACTTATAAACCGTTAAAGGCAGACTTATTGTGATCAGTGAGGTTGCTAATTGAGGGTGTATGCGTTTGGTGAAGCCATAAGCCCACATCATTTCAACAGATGCTTTAGATAATCATGCAAAATTCCTGGTGAAAAACTACATTATCCTTGATTCTGCAAAGAAATATGCACCAAACAGAATTGAATCAAGCAATTAACCCTTGTGCGTCAATTAAAAAAAGTTACACATAGGTCCATAGTGGACAAAAATGTCCATGTCAAAAAACTGTCATAAAAATTTGAAGCTTGGGAGCACAGAGTTAAGTTTGGTCTCATTTTAAAGAAGACCCATGGCAGATTATTGTTGAAGTAAAAAAAGTTTAAAAAGTGAAACCAAAAAAAAAAAGTTCTAGATGTTTAGGTTTATGAAAATTATTTATGAACGATGTTGGAAATTCAAAGCTATGAATTTAAAGAAGTTGTCTTCCAAATTAGAGGTTGATATCTCAAAAAATGAGCTTTCAGTAAGATTTTGTTTGGGCGCAGTACCAAATTTTCCCCATTAGATACCAGCAAAACTCTGCTGGTGCACGCAGTGGTTGGATTTGTGATTTGCAGTAGAGTTTCTCTCTCTCAAATATTACAAGAACACACATGCATGTTTTTTTTTTTTATGACACACATACAAACCACACTCTGACATCCATACCAACACACCCACACAATTATAGCTGCATTATTTATCCAATTGGCTCTATAATATGCAGAAAACAGAAATAAAGCGAGTATTTTCTTTATAGGTCAAACCTGAAAAAATGGCACCATCTGGTAAAAAATAGTAAAAAA
>NW_015546025.1:101327-105553 GCF_001515605.1 Sinocyclocheilus anshuiensis | reverse complement strand
TTTTTTTTTTTTTATGACACACATACAAACCACACTCTGACATCCATACCAACACACCCACACAATTATAGCTGCATTATTTATCCAATTGGCTCTATAATATGCAGAAAACAGAAATAAAGCGAGTATTTTCTTTATAGGTCAAACCTGAAAAAATGGCACCATCTGGTAAAAAATAGTAAAAAATTAAATTTTAAAGCCTTGCCAATATAATGAAAGCCTATTAACAAAAATTGCATAATTTTACAGTTAAATGGCACTGCGATTAAAAATAGCAGTTTTAATGGGTTTCAATGGGGACATTTTTGTCCTTAAGGTCCTGAGAGGAACAATTTTTTGTACCTAGTGCAAAACAGATTTATTAAAGGAAATGGAAGTGAAATAGTAAAATTCCAATAAAAATACACACCTGTGCCAAAATGTATGCATTTGGCAATAACACAGGCAAAATGATCAAAAAAACAAAACTGAAAAGGACAAAAATGTCCAAAAGGTCACACAAAAAATGTTGTTATTCAGCTTGTGTCTAGTTGTGTCTGGTTCATGTCTTAAAGGCAGGGTAAGCGATTTGGTTCAAAAACATATTTGTTATGCTGGTTGAAAGTCTGTTTATATTCCGATAGCAATCACTAAGTTAAGTGTCTAAATGTATTTATATGAATTTATATTGTCTGTGGAAGGTGTAGGAGCATAAAATGTTCGTCCAATCATATCCCTCGGTCCGAGTGCTACTATAGGCTGTCCTGCCTGCCTTTCAACATATGTATTTGCAAACCTTTGCACCCCCTGTTCGCGTAGACATGATACATGATCATCAGCACGTTCCAGCAAGATTGGAAGGCGTTATTATTGTAATATTCTGCACTTTGTGTTTGAGGTCTTCTCCGCGCTGCCTGATGCTGGGAATAGACTAGTAAAATAGGTTAGCGGAGCAGCAGTTTGTCAGTGAGAGGACTAGGACAGAGTCGACCCATATTTCTACCGTCTCCTCTTTCATTTGCACTCTATTTCTGTTCTGTTTCTCTCACTGCAGAGTCGAGAGCTTCTTACTGTCCTGCTTGTCTTTCTGGGACACACCATGTTGATTTGGTGTGGCATAGTGGTTTAAACTTAGGGCTGGTGATTGGAAGGTTGCTGGTTCAATCCTTGCAGTGTGCAAGCTATGAACCTGATCACCATTGGGCCCTTGAGGTCCAGGGAAGTACAGTGCATAGACACTGACTGCCATTATCAATAACAACTGGACCTAAAATAATAGCTTTAATGAGAGTAGGCAATATGAGCTGACATGAGTAACTGTTATCAGTGCCACTAAGCTGAGGTCAACTTTCATGTAAATGCGCAGTAATTTAATCATTCAGTTAAAAAAATTTAAATTAGCATAAATTTAATGGTAAAGCACTGTAAAAATGCTTCAGTATAAACCTGTTAATTGGTTAATGGTAAATTCCTATAGTCTATGCAGTGTAAAACTGTAAAAGATTTAATGGGACATTTAGTGTAATTTAACAGTAAAATACTTTAAAAATTGCAGGTTTTGGAAGTAAAAAAAAAAGAACTTATCTAATAATTTCCAGTGAAAACATAAATTTACATTCCCAGAATTCTTTGTCTGAAAGCTCACATTTAATGGTTTTTCAGTAAAAAAAAATTGTTTCTTATTTTTTTCTTATATATTTCAGTAAATGAATTTTTTTTAAAGTGTAAGTTTAAGTTCAATCTGTAAAATTTGAATTGTTGCTATCCACCCTATTTTTCCTGTAAGAACAGCACAGAGACTTCTGGTCTCGTCAATTATTTTTAGCTGTACAAAATGGCTCTTAATGCTGCGATTTGTTATCAATATTATTTTAATGTATTGTTCTAATTATAAACAGACTGCTTTGCACAAGTAGTATTAACATTTACTGCACTAGTTATGTGCCTAAAGCAGCTAAAGAGTCAGAAGTCTTGCACATTCACAGAAAATAGCGTACTTCCATGTTGCAAAACAAGGTGGAAAAATGTTGGTATAAATAAACTTCTGGGAACTACACCTGTCGTTTCATGGATTTTTAAAAAATGTTATTTATTTTTTACAGTGTACTGTAGAATGCTTTGGATAAAAGTGCCAGACAATTAACCATTTGCTATTCTCTGTTTGCAGTCTTCATGTTTATTCCTTCTCTTTGCTTTTTTCTCTTTCTTCTGGATGCTGTTACGGTGTAGCTGCGAGTCATATGGGGCGTGAATGAATGAGTTTTAACAGCACTGCTGCTGCTGTCTGCTGGTGTTATGCCGCAGTGAACTCGACGTGATGTTCTTTCCTCTAGACTGCTTTTGCAAGTGCTGACTGGATGGACAGAGATGGAAAGGCACACTTCTCTGACTCTGATTCTGGCCCAGAATGAAATGGCGTGGGCTTAATGCCTCTCTGGACTCCTGCTACAGTCTGACTTTAACTCTTGTTCGGGAAATGATGGTATTACAGGCAGTATCCATGGAATGCTGACACTTCTGATTAATGTTGTAACTTCAGGAGCTGATATCAACATATTCTTGTTGAAACAGGAATTTGGGACCTAGTGAAAGGCTCGTCCTTTTTTGTTGTTGTTGATAAATAGCCTAGTTTTAGGCCACAGCCCAGCAAAACCATCATCTTACAGCTACTGCTGTTGCTACATTCTTATTATAAAGTGCATTTTATATGTACTTCAGCAGGAGATTTCATGGTCTGTATTTTTGGTCTCTTTTCCTAGAAGAGTTGTGATGTAGATTGGATGGAAGCAGATTTGAATGTAAGATTGCAGTCAACTGTAAGAAACATTCGGCATAGAAGTTCCACATATGTCTGAAGACTATTTCATGGAGTCATTTTTTTATAAAAAAAACAAAAACAACAACTCATAAACATGAAACATATGCATGATGTATGTATTGTTCTCATTAAGATTAATAACATGCATTTAGTAAGCAGGGTGAATTTTCATTTCATGCTGAGTTTAAATGTGTTGGTCTGCTGAAAGTTTATTTTTATTGCACTGGCATATTGCATATAGTACAAAAAGCCACGACTTACGCAGAACGCAGAGTGATTGTTGGGCTGTTTGTTTATAGCTTGCCTTGGTTTCCATGGAGTTAGTGGTTTAGCTGTTGCTCTGCTATAAATGCATATTTCCACCAAACTCCTCCTGACCAAAGCGATTTCCCTCAGACATCGGAGCTGTGAGTCATCATTGAGTTTATTAGCGGACCTCTCATTAAAAAAAACCTCGAAATAACAGCAAAGGCAGTCACACTTCTGTCTCTTTCTCCTCATCTTTCTCAGTCTTTCCGTTTGTGTCTCTTTCTCTCAGTTAGATCACAATATTGCATTGCATGCTGTCATGGAAACTGTCAGTCATTTGCAGCTCTTTGCATTAGCCACAATCTGTTGTAGGTCTCCTCTCTCTTTCTAAAGGTATGAAAACAGTATTGATCCTTGTGTCCTGGTTGAGGTCAATGTGTGGGTGGCATAAAGAACGAATGATTTAGAGACACCATAAATATTTGTATTTTTAGACTGTAATTGCATGGCTCTCTGAGTAATATATAAACATTATGGTCCCAGTCTATCAATCATTATCAGAAAACTTCCCCAAAATATCTCAAAATAAGAGCACTCGTGTCAATTTATACGCCACCTTTACTTGAAAAAAAAAGATGCAGATTATAAATATGTTTCATGCGGTGCTAAAAGCTATTGATATATAGTTAAATCAAACTCTGAATCTAAATGAATCTAATCATTCATTCATTCATTCATTCATTTCAATAGTTGTTTTGGAAGTTCCCCATTTATTTTTTTAATTTTTCTTTATTTTCTTTTATTTTTTTTATTTAAAAAAAAAAAAACATTAAAGGTAAGAGACTTTAATAAAAACTTATTATAAATATAAAAAATCATGAACCAGAGTTAACCAACTCTGAGATGAATAACAGCATTACACATTTTTGCATTAAAACACATAATACATATATTTAAAAAAACAGGTTTTAATTGTTTTTTAAAAATGTACATTTTTCCAGGAGTGAATGAACTATTCATTTCTTCAAATGTTTTGAACAACAAACTAAAAAATAAGAACAATTTTATTTTTTATATAAATGTATTTATGTTAAGCGTATTGCAATGTATTGAGATATATAGCAATATTTTGAGAGTGTAGGGAGAATGATTCAATAACATCTTTCACAAGGCCTTGACC
>NW_015546025.1:98453-100197 GCF_001515605.1 Sinocyclocheilus anshuiensis | reverse complement strand
GGAGATTTCATGGTCTGTATTTTTGGTCTCTTTTCCTAGAAGAGTTGTGATGTAGATTGGATGGAAGCAGATTTGAATGTAAGATTGCAGTCAACTGTAAGAAACGTTCGGCATAGAAGTTCCACATATGTCTGAAGACTATTTCATGGAGTCATTTTTTTATAAAAAAAACAAAAACAACAACTCATAAACATGAAACATATGCATGATGTATGTATTGTTCTCATTAAGATTAATAACATGCATTTAGTAAGCAGGGTGAATTTTCATTTCATGCTGAGTTTAAATGTGTTGGTCTGCTGAAAGTTTATTTTTATTGCACTGGCATATTGCATATAGTACAAAAAGCCACGACTTACGCAGAACGCAGAGTGATTGTTGGGCTGTTTGTTTATAGCTTGCCTTGGTTTCCATGGAGTTAGTGGTTTAGCTGTTGCTCTGCTATAAATGCATATTTCCACCAAACTCCTCCTGACCAAAGCGATTTCCCTCAGACATCGGAGCTGTGAGTCATCATTGAGTTTATTAGCGGACCTCTCATTAAAAAAAACCTCGAAATAACAGCAAAGGCAGTCACACTTCTGTCTCTTTCTCCTCATCTTTCTCAGTCTTTCCGTTTGTGTCTCTTTCTCTCAGTTAGATCACAATATTGCATTGCATGCTGTCATGGAAACTGTCAGTCATTTGCAGCTCTTTGCATTAGCCACAATCTGTTGTAGGTCTCCTCTCTCTTTCTAAAGGTATGAAAACAGTATTGATCCTTGTGTCCTGGTTGAGGTCAATGTGTGGGTGGCATAAAGAACGAATGATTTAGAGACACCATAAATATTTGTATTTTTAGACTGTAATTGCATGGCTCTCTGAGTAATATATAAACATTATGGTCCCAGTCTATCAATCATTATCAGAAAACTTCCCCAAAATATCTCAAAATAAGAGCACTCGTGTCAATTTATACGCCACCTTTACTTGAAAAAAAAAGATGCAGATTATAAATATGTTTCATGCGGTGCTAAAAGCTATTGATATATAGTTAAATCAAACTCTGAATCTAAATGAATCTAATCATTCATTCATTCATTCATTCATTTCAATAGTTGTTTTGGAAGTTCCCCATTTATTTTTAAATTTTTCTTTATTTTCTTTTATTTTTTTTATTAAACAAAAAAAAACATTAAAGGTAAGAGACTTTAATAAAAACTTATTATAAATATAAAAAATCATGAACCAGAGTTAACCAACTCTGAGATGAATAACAGCATTACACATTTTTGCATTAAAACACATAAATTCATTTTATTTATCTCATTGCCACTAGTTTGATGTTGCTGGAAACTAATTGTTTAATTTTTTTTTTTTTCTTTTTTTTTTTTTAATTAAAAAAAAAAAAACATTAAAGGTAAGAGACTTTAATAAAAACTTATTATAAATATAAAAAATCATGAACCAGAGTTAACCAACTCTGAGATGAATAACAGCATTACACATTTTTGCATTAAAACACATAATACATATATTTAAAAAAACAGGTTTTAATTGTTTTTTAAAAATGTACATTTTTCCAGGAGTGAATGAACTATTCATTTCTTCAAATGTTTTGAACAACAAACTAAAAAATAAGAACAATTTTATTTTTTATATAAATGTATTTATGTTAAGCGTATTGCAATGTATTGAGATATATAGCAATATTTTGAGAGTGTAGGGAGAATGATTCAATAACATCTTTCACAAGGCCTTGACC